>NW_027021339.1:782294-784794 GCF_036884655.1 Musa acuminata AAA Group | reverse complement strand
TCCCTGCTATACGAAAGCCCCATCCAGCCCTGTGCCACCCGGGGGGTTCCAGGGTGCTGAGATGGCTGACATTTTGCTCCGCTCACGACGGTCACCGCGCGACGCAAGAACAGCCCAAAAACAGGCCAAAACGGCCCAAAAACGGGCCAAAACTGGCCATTTTTGGCTGCGCGAGCGAGCGGCGAGCGGCGGACAGCGAGCTAAGCGAGAGGCAGCACCGTCCCTGCTATACGAAAGCCCCATCCAGCCCTGTGCCACCCGGGGGGTTCCAGGGTGCTGAGATGGCTGACATTTTGCTCCGCTCACGACGGTCACCGCGCGACGCAAGAACAGCCCAAAAACAGGCCAAAACGGCCCAAAAACGGGCCAAAACTGGCCATTTTTGGCTGCGCGAGCGAGCAGCGAGCGGCGGACAGCGAGCGAAGCGAGAGGCATCACCGTCCCTGCTATACGAAAGCCCCATCCAGCCCTGTGCCACCCGGGGGGTTCCAGGGTGCTGAGATGGCTGACATTTTGCTCCGCTCAAGATGGTCACCGCGCAACGCAAAAACAGGCCAAAAACTGGCCAAAACGGGCCAAAACTGGCCATTTTTGGCTGCGCGAGCGAGCGGCGAGCGGCGGACAGCGAGCGAAGCGAGAGGCAGCACCGTCCCTGCTATACGAAAGCCCCATCCAGCCCTGTGCCACCCGGGGGGTTCCAGGGTGCTGAGATGGCTGACATTTTGCTCCGCTCACGACGGTCACCGCGCGACGCAAGAACAGGCCAAAAACTGGCCAAAACGGCCCAAAAACGGGCCAAAACTGGCCATTTTTGGCTGCGCGAGCGAGCGGCGAGCGGCGGACAACGAGCGAAGCGAGAGGCAGCACCATCCCTGCTATACGAAAGCCCCATCCAGCCCTGTGCCACCCGGGGGGTTCCAGGGTGCTGAGATGGCTGACATTTTGCTCCGCTCACGACGGTCACCGCGCGACGCAAGAACAGCCCAAAAACAGGCCAAAACGGCCCAAAAACGGGACAAAACTGGCCATTTTTGGCTGCGCGAGCGAGCGGCGAGCGGCGGACAGCGAGCTAAGCGAGAGGCAGCACCGTCCCTGCTATACGAAAGCCCCATCCAGCCCTGTGCCACCCGGGGGGTTCCAGGGTGCTGAGATGGCTGACATTTTGCTCCGCTCACGACGGTCACCGCGCGCCGCAAGAACAGCCCAAAAACAGGCCAAAACGGCCCAAAAACGGGCCAAAACTGGCCATTTTTGGCTGCGCGAGCGAGCAGCGAGCGGCGGACAGCGAGCGAAGCGAGAGGCATCACCGTCCCTGCTATACGAAAGCCCCATCCAGCCCTGTGCCACCCGGGGGGTTCCAGGGTGCTGAGATGGCTGACATTTTGCTCCGCTCAAGATGGTCACCGCGCAACGCAAAAACAGGCCAAAAACTGGCCAAAACGGGCCAAAACTGGCCATTTTTGGCTGCGCGAGCGAGCGGCGAGCGGCGAACAGCGAGCGAAGCGAGAGGCAGCACCGTCCCTGCTATACGAAAGCCCCATCCAGCCCTGTGCCACCCGGGGGGTTCCAGGGTGCTGAGATGGCTGACATTTTGCTCCGCTCACGACGGTCACCGCGCGACGCAAGAACAGGCCAAAAACTGGCCAAAACGGCCCAAAAACGGGCCAAAACTGGCCATTTTTGGCTGCGCGAGCGAGCGGCGAGCGGCGGACAGCGAGCGAAGCGAGAGGCAGCACCGTCCCTGCTATACGAAAGCCCCATCCAGCCCTGTGCCACCCGGGGGGTTCCAGGGTGCTGAGATGGCTGACATTTTGCTCCGCTCACGACGGTCACCGCGCGACGCAAGAACAGCCCAAAAACAGGCCAAAACGGCCCAAAAACGGGACAAAACTGGCCATTTTTGGCTGCGCGAGCGAGCGGCGAGCGGCGGACAGCGAGCGAAGCGAGAGGCAGCACCGTCCCTGCTATACGAAAGCCCCATCCAGCCCTGTGCCACCCGGGGGGTTCCAGGGTGCTGAGATGGCTGACATTTTGCTCCGCTCACGACGGTCACCGCGCGACGCAAGAACAGCCCAAAAACAGGCCAAAACGGCCCAAAAACGGGCCAAAACTGGCCATTTTTGGCTGCGCGAGCGAGCAGCGAGCGGCGGACAGCGAGCGAAGCGAGAGGCATCACCGTCCCTGCTATACGAAAGCCCCATCCAGCCCTGTGCCACCCGGGGGGTTCCAGGGTGCTGAGATGGCTGACATTTTGCTCCGCTCAAGATGGTCACCGCGCAACGCAAAAACAGGCCAAAAACTGGCCAAAACGGGCCAAAACTGGCCATTTTTGGCTGCGCGAGCGAGCGGCGAGCGGCGAACAGCGAGCGAAGCGAGAGGCAGCACCGTCCCTGCTATACGAAAGCCCCATCCAGCCCTGTGCCACCCGGGGGGTTCCAGGGTGCTGAGATGGCTGACATTTTGCTCCGCTCACGACGGTCACCGCGCGACGCAAGAACAG
>NW_027021339.1:757294-762294 GCF_036884655.1 Musa acuminata AAA Group | reverse complement strand
TGCTGAGATGGCTGACATTTTGCTCCGCTCACGACGGTCACCGCGCGACGCAAGAACAGGCCAAAAACTGGCCAAAACGGCCCAAAAACGGGCCAAAACTGGCCATTTTTGGCTGCGCGAGCGAGCGGCGAGCGGCGGACAACGAGCGAAGCGAGAGGCAGCACCATCCCTGCTATACGAAAGCCCCATCCAGCCCTGTGCCACCCGGGGGGTTCCAGGGTGCTGAGATGGCTGACATTTTGCTCCGCTCACGACGGTCACCGCGCGACGCAAGAACAGCCCAAAAACAGGCCAAAACGGCCCAAAAACGGGACAAAACTGGCCATTTTTGGCTGCGCGAGCGAGCGGCGAGCGGCGGACAGCGAGCTAAGCGAGAGGCAGCACCGTCCCTGCTATACGAAAGCCCCATCCAGCCCTGTGCCACCCGGGGGGTTCCAGGGTGCTGAGATGGCTGACATTTTGCTCCGCTCACGACGGTCACCGCGCGACGCAAGAACAGCCCAAAAACAGGCCAAAACGGCCCAAAAACGGGCCAAAACTGGCCATTTTTGGCTGCGCGAGCGAGCAGCGAGCGGCGGACAGCGAGCGAAGCGAGAGGCATCACCGTCCCTGCTATACGAAAGCCCCATCCAGCCCTGTGCCACCCGGGGGGTTCCAGGGTGCTGAGATGGCTGACATTTTGCTCCGCTCAAGATGGTCACCGCGCAACGCAAAAACAGGCCAAAAACTGGCCAAAACGGGCCAAAACTGGCCATTTTTGGCTGCGCGAGCGAGCGGCGAGCGGCGAACAGCGAGCGAAGCGAGAGGCAGCACCGTCCCTGCTATACGAAAGCCCCATCCAGCCCTGTGCCACCCGGGGGGTTCCAGGGTGCTGAGATGGCTGACATTTTGCTCCGCTCACGACGGTCACCGCGCGACGCAAGAACAGGCCAAAAACTGGCCAAAACGGCCCAAAAACGGGCCAAAACTGGCCATTTTTGGCTGCGCGAGCGAGCGGCGAGCGGCGGACAGCGAGCGAAGCGAGAGGCAGCACCGTCCCTGCTATACGAAAGCCCCATCCAGCCCTGTGCCACCCGGGGGGTTCCAGGGTGCTGAGATGGCTGACATTTTGCTCCGCTCACGACGGTCACCGCGCGACGCAAGAACAGCCCAAAAACAGGCCAAAACGGCCCAAAAACGGGACAAAACTGGCCATTTTTGGCTGCGCGAGCGAGCGGCGAGCGGCGGACAGCGAGCGAAGCGAGAGGCAGCACCGTCCCTGCTATACGAAAGCCCCATCCAGCCCTGTGCCACCCGGGGGGTTCCAGGGTGCTGAGATGGCTGACATTTTGCTCCGCTCACGACGGTCACCGCGCGACGCATGAACAGCCCAAAAACAGGCCAAAACGGCCCAAAAACGGGCCAAAACTGGCCATTTTTGGCTGCGCGAGCGAGCAGCGAGCGGCGGACAGCGAGCGAAGCGAGAGGCATCACCGTCCCTGCTATACGAAAGCCCCATCCAGCCCTGTGCCACCCGGGGGGTTCCAGGGTGCTGAGATGGCTGACATTTTGCTCCGCTCAAGATGGTCACCGCGCAACGCAAAAACAGGCCAAAAACTGGCCAAAACGGGCCAAAACTGGCCATTTTTGGCTGCGCGAGCGAGCGGCGAGCTGTCACGACCTTAGCTGGTTTTGCCTAAGGCGTGCGGCACCCTCGCGCGTCCGTCCGCAAAGGTCAGCCTCCCCGAAGCCTCCCATTGTCCCTTAGGACCAACAAAAGAGAGAACGGGTTAAAGAGAACGCCTCAATCGGGATCCACAAGCAAACATGTCCGAAAAACACTTCATAGACAATGCAAATTACAAACAGACTTTACAAGCTCTGAATAGTTGCACAACAAAGGGTAAAATGGTCCATTACAGACCGAAAAGCTCTCGAACGTGTCCACATGACACAACCTTTATTTACAAGCCTAAAGAGGCCACCAACCCAACTAAAATGGGACTATTAAGCCTTCGGCCGCCCCTTTACATTCTATACAAGGCATGAACATGCCAAAAGACAACGGACAGACATAAGCATTACATCCAACATCTTGTTTAGAAGTTTGTCCGTTACATTCTCCCCCACTTATCCCTTCGACGTCCTCGTCGAAGCCTTTGTGAACACTGCAACTCTTCGCCTTTGTTGAGTCTTCAATCTTCCGCTCCAGCTGCAATGCGCCTCCTGGCTCCCAGCTGCTCTCCGCTGCTGTTTCTGAGTAGTCGAACCTTTGATCCGCCATGCTGCTTCAACTCGCCAATGACTCTGACTCTGGTGTGGGGTTGGCTGAGTTGTGTTGATCCTTGTCGATTCTTGCGGATCCACCAAATGAAGGAAAAGACCATTCTTACTGCGCCAGTTTCTCAAAATTTCCACATGCTGCTTGAACTGGGTGGATGCTTGTTGGAGCTTTAACGAGCATCGCCTCGCAAACTTCTGAAGTTTTGGGTCCTTCCTCCACAAAATCTGCTCATTGACTCTTCTTTCAGTTAGTTGTCACATCCAAGTAGGTTCGCATCACTTCCGCTTCCGATTGGCATTTCGTTGGGAAATGAAGCGGACAATCTACTCTCAGTAGCACTGATCACCGTTGGTGAGGATTTTGACAACTATTGTCTTCCATTATCTTCGAAGGGTCTTTGAACTTGTGCAGAGCTCCTCTGCTGGATAGATAAGAGAACTGGGGTACTCGGTTTCGCCCATTCTCTTAAGAGTTGAGAAGGCAAAGGTTACTTGACTTCGCCCGCCTCCTCGAGGTTGTACTTCATGCATCAAGCTGGTTACTGGCCTTCGCCTGCTCTTTGCTCACACTTCTGAAGCACTTGAAGTGTTTGCACTCCTTGCGTTGAGTTAGCTACTGTGATTCACCTTCTCAATGCCATTGAACTTCTGGAATGCAGGAAGTTTTCACCCCAACTTGGAGTAATTCTCTGATAGATGAGGTCGCCTCTGGGATTGTACCGTCTTCTCCATCAACCCTGCCGCCTACTCCACTGAGTAGCAAAGGTACAGCACCACGTACTGCCTGCTTCGTTCCTTGGTCGTGCACTCTTGCATGACCCGAAGTCCTTCACTTACGGCTATCTTGATGAGAAACTTGTTGACACCGGTCTTACGAAGTTTCTTGGCCTCTGCCCTTCAGCCTTGTCTCGGTACTTGGAGATTGCCTCTGCATGCTCCACCTCCTCGGCCCCTTTCACGACCAAGCGCTCTCCCTCCGTGAGAGCAAGGGATCAATGACTTGCACGGAAGTCCCGCCTCTGCGGTACCATGGCGCTGCCATGCCCATGGCCCTACTATCCGTCGCCTCGCCTCTGTATCCCTTTCCTTCACAATCAGTAGAGATGTCTCTGTGGCACTCCTCTAAGTCCACCTCCATTCTAACTGATGCTTGATTTTGGGTAGCTAAGTCCCTCTGGACTCATCGTCGCTTCCTCGCCCCTTTCGACCTCCTGCTTCAACACCTCTGTGTTCTCCAAGCAGTCTGTTTGGTCGATGGAAAGACAGACTGCAACTCCCATGCATGGCCTCTGCCATCACATTGTCGGGTTTGCACCGATTCTGTTCTCCTTAGCTTCCTTGGTAGCAACGTTCGCTTACTCGACCTTGTCCTCTGACTTGTCGGGCTCCCTTAAGCGAATATGAGCTCTGGAGCAGTCCAACTCTCCAGCTGCTTCGATCATACCTCTGCATGATCAAGTCCCTCTCATGGGACTCACTGGTACTTGCATTCGAACTTTTCCCTTGGTGGAACCCAGCCCCCATATGCTGATGACCAAGGTTTTCATCCGATGCAAAATTCGGTGCATGCCCGGAAGACCCGCCTCTGCGGTACCATGGCCTTCACTCCTTGAATCCATAGCCCTTCTTGCCGTCGTGTTGTTCACCAAAGCGGAGCTCCCAGTAGCTCCCGATCATACCTCCATATGATCTCATCCCTCACGGGACTATGTCGTGTGTGTCGCATTGCCACGAACTGTTCCACCACGATCCGCTGCACCATGTCGCCTCCTGGTGACATCTCCATTGCATTCTGATCCTTGTGGAATAAACTCGAATTGTGAACCCTCCATGTGTGGCCTCTGCCAATACATCGCAGGGTCTCCTCCACCTTCGATTTTGTTCGCTCCTTTGGCAATCGACCTTCATCCACCCACTCTTGGGTCACACCTAGATGAAGCACCGCTCTAGGACAGTCCGTCGCCTAGTAGCTCCCGAAGTCCACCGACTTCGCTGTAATTTGTGCACCATTGCCTGGATCCTGGGCCTCTGCCCCTACCAGCACAATCTCCGCTGCACACTGCTTCCTTCATAGCAACTCGAATGGCAACACTGTGGCATATTCTTCAAGAGTACCCACCTCTGCGTCCTCTTGCCCCGTGCTAAGGCCTTCTGTACCCAACTTCGCCTCCGCAAATTGAGTCGCCTTAGTTCCTCCATCGAATGCTCCTCCGAGATAAGGTGCATGTGCCCCGAAGCTCCCTTCGTCTTTGGCACCATGCAAGATGAGTCCGCTCTGTCAGAATGAAGGACCCAGGGAACAGCATGATTCTACTCCTGCCTCTGCAAGAGTTCATGTCCTTGACCTCTGTCTAGGGAAAGCGCTGTGCCTCTGCTCCATGTTCCAACTTCTATGCTGGCTCCCTTCATGCGGCTTGGGTACTTCGCCAAGTTACACCCAAGTTGCTCCGCTCCTCGTTTCTGCATTGAGTCGATGGTGGCCCTCACGCCCACCATTCCACGGGTCAGCCCTCCCTTGAGTCCGATCTCCATATCGACTCCAAGTGTGCCTCCATTTGAGTTGCTTTGGGTCGCTCCCCCACTTGATCTCGCAATGCATCCACCAATGCATTCTCTCAAGCGAGATCATGCGACGACTCCTCGCCGCTTGCTCAGTCCATCGAGCTTCGTGGAGTTGTTGTTTGTGAGGTACTCCTCCTCAACATGTGAAGTCCGTCTCACATGATTCTCCCTCTGGA
>NW_027021339.1:744794-747294 GCF_036884655.1 Musa acuminata AAA Group | reverse complement strand
AGGCCAAAACGGCCCAAAAACGGGCCAAAACTGGCCATTTTTGGCTGCGCGAGCGAGCAGCGAGCGGCGGACAGCGAGCGAAGCGAGAGGCATCACCGTCCCTGCTATACGAAAGCCCCATCCAGCCCTGTGCCACCCGGGGGGTTCCAGGGTGCTGAGATGGCTGACATTTTGCTCCGCTCAAGATGGTCACCGCGCAACGCAAAAACAGGCCAAAAACTGGCCAAAACGGGCCAAAACTGGCCATTTTTGGCTGCGCGAGCGAGCGGCGAGCGGCGGACAGCGAGCGAAGCGAGAGGCAGCACCGTCCCTGCTATACGAAAGCCCCATCCAGCCCTGTGCCACCCGGGGGGTTCCAGGGTGCTGAGATGGCTGACATTTTGCTCCGCTCACGACGGTCACCGCGCGACGCAAGAACAGGCCAAAAACTGGCCAAAACGGCCCAAAAACGGGCCAAAACTGGCCATTTTTGGCTGCGCGAGCGAGCGGCGAGCGGCGGACAACGAGCGAAGCGAGAGGCAGCACCATCCCTGCTATACGAAAGCCCCATCCAGCCCTGTGCCACCCGGGGGGTTCCAGGGTGCTGAGATGGCTGACATTTTGCTCCGCTCACGACGGTCACCGCGCGACGCAAGAACAGCCCAAAAACAGGCCAAAACGGCCCAAAAACGGGACAAAACTGGCCATTTTTGGCTGCGCGAGCGAGCGGCGAGCGGCGGACAGCGAGCTAAGCGAGAGGCAGCACCGTCCCTGCTATACGAAAGCCCCATCCAGCCCTGTGCCACCCGGGGGGTTCCAGGGTGCTGAGATGGCTGACATTTTGCTCCGCTCACGACGGTCACCGCGCGACGCAAGAACAGCCCAAAAACAGGCCAAAACGGCCCAAAAACGGGCCAAAACTGGCCATTTTTGGCTGCGCGAGCGAGCAGCGAGCGGCGGACAGCGAGCGAAGCGAGAGGCATCACCGTCCCTGCTATACGAAAGCCCCATCCAGCCCTGTGCCACCCGGGGGGTTCCAGGGTGCTGAGATGGCTGACATTTTGCTCCGCTCAAGATGGTCACCGCGCAACGCAAAAACAGGCCAAAAACTGGCCAAAACGGGCCAAAACTGGCCATTTTTGGCTGCGCGAGCGAGCGGCGAGCGGCGAACAGCGAGCGAAGCGAGAGGCAGCACCGTCCCTGCTATACGAAAGCCCCATCCAGCCCTGTGCCACCCGGGGGGTTCCAGGGTGCTGAGATGGCTGACATTTTGCTCCGCTCACGACGGTCACCGCGCGACGCAAGAACAGGCCAAAAACTGGCCAAAACGGCCCAAAAACGGGCCAAAACTGGCCATTTTTGGCTGCGCGAGCGAGCGGCGAGCGGCGGACAGCGAGCGAAGCGAGAGGCAGCACCGTCCCTGCTATACGAAAGCCCCATCCAGCCCTGTGCCACCCGGGGGGTTCCAGGGTGCTGAGATGGCTGACATTTTGCTCCGCTCACGACGGTCACCGCGCGACGCAAGAACAGCCCAAAAACAGGCCAAAACGGCCCAAAAACGGGACAAAACTGGCCATTTTTGGCTGCGCGAGCGAGCGGCGAGCGGCGGACAGCGAGCGAAGCGAGAGGCAGCACCGTCCCTGCTATACGAAAGCCCCATCCAGCCCTGTGCCACCCGGGGGGTTCCAGGGTGCTGAGATGGCTGACATTTTGCTCCGCTCACGACGGTCACCGCGCGACGCAAGAACAGCCCAAAAACAGGCCAAAACGGCCCAAAAACGGGCCAAAACTGGCCATTTTTGGCTGCGCGAGCGAGCAGCGAGCGGCGGACAGCGAGCGAAGCGAGAGGCATCACCGTCCCTGCTATACGAAAGCCCCATCCAGCCCTGTGCCACCCGGGGGGTTCCAGGGTGCTGAGATGGCTGACATTTTGCTCCGCTCAAGATGGTCACCGCGCAACGCAAAAACAGGCCAAAAACTGGCCAAAACGGGCCAAAACTGGCCATTTTTGGCTGCGCGAGCGAGCGGCGAGCGGCGAACAGCGAGCGAAGCGAGAGGCAGCACCGTCCCTGCTATACGAAAGCCCCATCCAGCCCTGTGCCACCCGGGGGGTTCCAGGGTGCTGAGATGGCTGACATTTTGCTCCGCTCACGACGGTCACCGCGCGACGCAAGAACAGGCCAAAAACTGGCCAAAACGGCCCAAAAACGGGCCAAAACTGGCCATTTTTGGCTGCGCGAGCGAGCGGCGAGCGGCGGACAGCGAGCGAAGCGAGAGGCAGCACCGTCCCTGCTATACGAAAGCCCCATCCAGCCCTGTGCCACCCGGGGGGTTCCAGGGTGCTGAGATGGCTGACATTTTGCTCCGCTCACGACGGTCACCGCGCGACGCAAGAACAGGCCAAAAACTGGCCAAAACGGCCCAAAAACGGGACAAAACTGGCCATTTTTGGCTGCGCGAGGGAGCGGCGAGCGGCGGACAGCGAGCGAAGCGAGAGGCAGCACCGTCCCTGCTATACGAA
>NW_027021339.1:712294-714794 GCF_036884655.1 Musa acuminata AAA Group | reverse complement strand
GTTCCAGGGTGCTGAGATGGCTGACATTTTGCTCCGCTCACGACGGTCACCGCGCAACGCAAGAACAGGCCAAAAACTGGCCAAAACGGCCCAAAAACGGGCCAAAACTGGCCATTTTTGGCTGCGCGAGCGAGCGGCGAACAGCGAGCGAAGCGAGAGGCAGCACCGTCCCTGCTATACGAAAGCCCCATCCAGCCCTGTGCCACCCGGGGGGTTCCAGGGTGCTGAGATGGCTGACATTTTGCTCCGCTCACGACGGTCACCGCGCGACGCAAGAACAGGCCAAAAACTGGCCAAACCGGCCCAAAAACGGGCCAAAACTGGCCATTTTTGGCTGCGCGAGCGAGCGGCGAGCGGCGGACAGCGAGCGAAGCGAGAGGCAGCACCGTCCCTGCTATACGAAAGCCCCATCCAGCCCTGTGCCACCCGGGGGGTTCCAGGGTGCTGAGATGGCTGTCATTTTGCTCCGCTCACGACGGTCACCGTGCAACGCAAGAACAGGCCAAAAACTGGCCAAAACTGCCCAAAAACGGGCCAAAACTGGCCATTTTTGGCTGCGCGAGCGAGCAGCGAGCGGCGGACAGCGAGCGAAGCGAGAGGCATCACCGTCCCTGCTATACGAAAGCCCCATCCAGCCCTGTGCCACCCGGGGGGTTCCAGGGTGCTGAGATGGCTGACATTTTGCTCCGCTCAAGATGGTCACCGCGCAACGCAAAAACAGGCCAAAAACTGGCCAAAACGGGCCAAAACTGGCCATTTTTGGCTGCGCGAGCGAGCGGCGAGCGGCGGACAGCGAGCGAAGCGAGAGGCAGCACCGTCCCTGCTATACGAAAGCCCCATCCAGCCCTGTGCCACCCAGGGGGTTCCAGGGTGCTGAGATGGCTGACATTTTGCTCCGCTCACGACGGTCACCGCGCGACGCAAGAACAGGCCAAAAACTGGCCAAAACGGCCCAAAAACGGGCCAAAACTGGCCATTTTTGGCTGCGCGAGCGAGCGGCGAGCGGCGGACAACGAGCGAAGCGAGAGGCAGCACCATCCCTGCTATACGAAAGCCCCATCCAGCCCTGTGCCACCCGGGGGGTTCCAGGGTGCTGAGATGGCTGACATTTTGCTCCGCTCACGACGGTCACCGCGCGACGCAAGAACAGCCCAAAAACAGGCCAAAACGGCCCAAAAACGGGACAAAACTGGCCATTTTTGGCTGCGCGAGCGAGCGGCGAGCGGCGGACAGCGAGCTAAGCGAGAGGCAGCACCGTCCCTGCTATACGAAAGCCCCATCCAGCCCTGTGCCACCCGGGGGGTTCCAGGGTGCTGAGATGGCTGACATTTTGCTCCGCTCACGACGGTCACCGCGCGACGCAAGAACAGCCCAAAAACAGGCCAAAACGGCCCAAAAACGGGCCAAAACTGGCCATTTTTGGCTGCGCGAGCGAGCAGCGAGCGGCGGACAGCGAGCGAAGCGAGAGGCATCACCGTCCCTGCTATACGAAAGCCCCATCCAGCCCTGTGCCACCCGGGGGGTTCCAGGGTGCTGAGATGGCTGACATTTTGCTCCGCTCAAGATGGTCACCGCGCAACGCAAAAACAGGCCAAAAACTGGCCAAAACGGGCCAAAACTGGCCATTTTTGGCTGCGCGAGCGAGCGGCGAGCGGCGAACAGCGAGCGAAGCGAGAGGCAGCACCGTCCCTGCTATACGAAAGCCCCATCCAGCCCTGTGCCACCCGGGGGGTTCCAGGGTGCTGAGATGGCTGACATTTTGCTCCGCTCACGACGGTCACCGCGCGACGCAAGAACAGGCCAAAAACTGGCCAAAACGGCCCAAAAACGGGCCAAAACTGGCCATTTTTGGCTGCGCGAGCGAGCGGCGAGCGGCGGACAGCGAGCGAAGCGAGAGGCAGCACCGTCCCTGCTATACGAAAGCCCCATCCAGCCCTGTGCCACCCGGGGGGTTCCAGGGTGCTGAGATGGCTGACATTTTGCTCCGCTCACGACGGTCACCGCGCGACGCAAGAACAGCCCAAAAACAGGCCAAAACGGCCCAAAAACGGGACAAAACTGGCCATTTTTGGCTGCGCGAGCGAGCGGCGAGCGGCGGACAGCGAGCGAAGCGAGAGGCAGCACCGTCCCTGCTATACGAAAGCCCCATCCAGCCCTGTGCCACCCGGGGGGTTCCAGGGTGCTGAGATGGCTGACATTTTGCTCCGCTCACGACGGTCACCGCGCGACGCAAGAACAGCCCAAAAACAGGCCAAAACGGCCCAAAAACGGGCCAAAACTGGCCATTTTTGGCTGCGCGAGCGAGCAGCGAGCGGCGGACAGCGAGCGAAGCGAGAGGCATCACCGTCCCTGCTATACGAAAGCCCCATCCAGCCCTGTGCCACCCGGGGGGTTCCAGGGTGCTGAGATGGCTGACATTTTGCTCCGCTCAAGATGGTCACCGCGCAACGCAAAAACAGGCCAAAAACTGGCCAAAACGGGCCAAAACTGGCCATTTTTG
>NW_027021339.1:686191-688691 GCF_036884655.1 Musa acuminata AAA Group | reverse complement strand
AAGCAAAGCGAGAGGCAGCACAGTCCCTGCTATACGAAAGCCCCATCCAGCCCTGTGCCACCCGGGGGGTTCCAGGGTGCTGAGATGGCTGACATTTTGCTCCGCTCACGACGGTCACCGCGCAACGCAAGAACAGGCCAAAAACTTGCCAAAACGGCCCAAAAACGGGCCAAAACTGGCCATTTTTGGCTGCGCGAGCGAGCGGCGAACAGCGAGCGAAGCGAGAGGCAGCACCGTCCCTGCTATACGAAAGCCCCATCCAGCCCTGTGCCACCCGGGGGGTTCCAGGGTGCTGAGATGGCTGACATTTTGCTCCGCTCACGACGGTCACCGCGCGACGCAAGAACAGCCCAAAAACAGGCCAAAACGGCCCAAAAACGGGCCAAAACTGGCCATTTTTGGCTGCGCGAGCGAGCGGAGAGCGGCGGACAGCGAGCTAAGCGAGAGGCAGCACCGTCCCTGCTATACGAAAGCCCCATCCAGCCCTGTGCCACCCGGGGGGTTCCAGGGTGCTGAGATGGCTGACATTTTGCTCCGCTCACGACGGTCACCGCGCGACGCAAGAACAGCCCAAAAACAGGCCAAAACGGCCCAAAAACGGGCCAAAACTGGCCATTTTTGGCTGCGCGAGCGAGCAGCGAGCGGCGGACAGCGAGCGAAGCGAGAGGCATCACCGTCCCTGCTATACGAAAGCCCCATCCAGCCCTGTGCCACCCGGGGGGTTCCAGGGTGCTGAGATGGCTGACATTTTGCTCCGCTCAAGATGGTCACCGCGCAACGCAAAAACAGGCCAAAAACTGGCCAAAACGGGCCAAAACTGGCCATTTTTGGCTGCGCGAGCGAGCGGCGAGCGGCGGACAGCGAGCGAAGCGAGAGGCAGCACCGTCCCTGCTATACGAAAGCCCCATCCAGCCCTGTGCCACCCGGGGGGTTCCAGGGTGCTGAGATGGCTGACATTTTGCTCCGCTCACGACGGTCACCGCGCGACGCAAGAACAGGCCAAAAACTGGCCAAAACGGCCCAAAAACGGGCCAAAACTGGCCATTTTTGGCTGCGCGAGCGAGCGGCGAGCGGCGGACAACGAGCGAAGCGAGAGGCAGCACCATCCCTGCTATACGAAAGCCCCATCCAGCCCTGTGCCACCCGGGGGGTTCCAGGGTGCTGAGATGGCTGACATTTTGCTCCGCTCACGACGGTCACCGCGCGACGCAAGAACAGCCCAAAAACAGGCCAAAACGGCCCAAAAACGGGACAAAACTGGCCATTTTTGGCTGCGCGAGCGAGCGGCGAGCGGCGGACAGCGAGCTAAGCGAGAGGCAGCACCGTCCCTGCTATACGAAAGCCCCATCCAGCCCTGTGCCACCCGGGGGGTTCCAGGGTGCTGAGATGGCTGACATTTTGCTCCGCTCACGACGGTCACCGCGCGACGCAAGAACAGGCCAAAAACAGGCCAAAACGGCCCAAAAACGGGCCAAAACTGGCCATTTTTGGCTGCGTGAGCGAGCAGCGAGCGGCGGACAGCGAGCGAAGCGAGAGGCATCACCGTCCCTGCTATACGAAAGCCCCATCCAGCCCTGTGCCACCCGGGGGGTTCCAGGGTGCTGAGATGGCTGACATTTTGCTCCGCTCAAGATGGTCACCGCGCAACGCAAAAACAGGCCAAAAACTGGCCAAAACGGGCCAAAACTGGCCATTTTTGGCTGCGCGAGCGAGCGGCGAGCGGCGAACAGCGAGCGAAGCGAGAGGCAGCACCGTCCCTGCTATACGAAAGCCCCATCCAGCCCTGTGCCACCCGGGGGGTTCCAGGGTGCTGAGATGGCTGACATTTTGCTCCGCTCACGACGGTCACCGCGCGACGCAAGAACAGGCCAAAAACTGGCCAAAACGGCCCAAAAACGGGCCAAAACTGGCCATTTTTGGCTGCGCGAGCGAGCGGCGAGCGGCGGACAGCGAGCGAAGCGAGAGGCAGCACCGTCCCTGCTATACGAAAGCCCCATCCAGCCCTGTGCCACCCGGGGGGTTCCAGGGTGCTGAGATGGCTGACATTTTGCTCCGCTCACGACGGTCACCGCGCGACGCAAGAACAGCCCAAAAACAGGCCAAAACGGCCCAAAAACGGGACAAAACTGGCCATTTTTGGCTGCGCGAGCGAGCGGCGAGCGGCGGACAGCGAGCGAAGCGAGAGGCAGCACCGTCCCTGCTATACGAAAGCCCCATCCAGCCCTGTGCCACCCGGGGGGTTCCAGGGTGCTGAGATGGCTGACATTTTGCTCCGCTCACGACGGTCACCGCGCGACGCAAGAACAGCCCAAAAACAGGCCAAAACGGCCCAAAAACGGGCCAAAACTGGCCATTTTTGGCTGCGCGAGCGAGCAGCGAGCGGCGGACAGCGAGCGAAGCGAGAGGCATCACCGTCCCTGCTATACGAAAGCCCCATCCAGCCCTGTGCCACCCGGGGGGTTCCAGGGTGCTGAGATGGCTGACATTTTGCTCCGCTCAA
>NW_027021339.1:663691-666191 GCF_036884655.1 Musa acuminata AAA Group | reverse complement strand
CCCCATCCAGCCCTGTGCCACCCGGGGGGTTCCAGGGTGCTGAGATGGCTGACATTTTGCTCCGCTCACGACGGTCACCGCGCGACGCAAGAACAGCCCAAAAACAGGCCAAAACGGCCCAAAAACGGGCCAAAACTGGCCATTTTTGGCTGCGCGAGCGAGCAGCGAGCGGCGGACAGCGAGCGAAGCGAGAGGCATCACCGTCCCTGCTATACGAAAGCCCCATCCAGCCCTGTGCCACCCGGGGGGTTCCAGGGTGCTGAGATGGCTGACATTTTGCTCCGCTCAAGATGGTCACCGCGCAACGCAAAAACAGGCCAAAAACTGGCCAAAACGGGCCAAAACTGGCCATTTTTGGCTGCGCGAGCGAGCGGCGAGCGGCGGACAGCGAGCGAAGCGAGAGGCAGCACCGTCCCTGCTATACGAAAGCCCCATCCAGCCCTGTGCCACCCGGGGGGTTCCAGGGTGCTGAGATGGCTGACATTTTGCTCCGCTCACGACGGTCACCGCGCGACGCAAGAACAGGCCAAAAACTGGCCAAAACGGCCCAAAAACGGGCCAAAACTGGCCATTTTTGGCTGCGCGAGCGAGCGGCGAGCGGCGGACAACGAGCGAAGCGAGAGGCAGCACCATCCCTGCTATACGAAAGCCCCATCCAGCCCTGTGCCACCCGGGGGGTTCCAGGGTGCTGAGATGGCTGACATTTTGCTCCGCTCACGACGGTCACCGCGCGACGCAAGAACAGCCCAAAAACAGGCCAAAACGGCCCAAAAACGGGACAAAACTGGCCATTTTTGGCTGCGCGAGCGAGCGGCGAGCGGCGGACAGCGAGCTAAGCGAGAGGCAGCACCGTCCCTGCTATACGAAAGCCCCATCCAGCCCTGTGCCACCCGGGGGGTTCCAGGGTGCTGAGATGGCTGACATTTTGCTCCGCTCACGACGGTCACCGCGCGACGCAAGAACAGGCCAAAAACAGGCCAAAACGGCCCAAAAACGGGCCAAAACTGGCCATTTTTGGCTGCGTGAGCGAGCAGCGAGCGGCGGACAGCGAGCGAAGCGAGAGGCATCACCGTCCCTGCTATACGAAAGCCCCATCCAGCCCTGTGCCACCCGGGGGGTTCCAGGGTGCTGAGATGGCTGACATTTTGCTCCGCTCAAGATGGTCACCGCGCAACGCAAAAACAGGCCAAAAACTGGCCAAAACGGGCCAAAACTGGCCATTTTTGGCTGCGCGAGCGAGCGGCGAGCGGCGAACAGCGAGCGAAGCGAGAGGCAGCACCGTCCCTGCTATACGAAAGCCCCATCCAGCCCTGTGCCACCCGGGGGGTTCCAGGGTGCTGAGATGGCTGACATTTTGCTCCGCTCACGACGGTCACCGCGCGACGCAAGAACAGGCCAAAAACTGGCCAAAACGGCCCAAAAACGGGCCAAAACTGGCCATTTTTGGCTGCGCGAGCGAGCGGCGAGCGGCGGACAGCGAGCGAAGCGAGAGGCAGCACCGTCCCTGCTATACGAAAGCCCCATCCAGCCCTGTGCCACCCGGGGGGTTCCAGGGTGCTGAGATTGGCTGACATTTTGCTCCGCTCACGACGGTCACCGCGCGACGCAAGAACAGCCCAAAAACAGGCCAAAACGGCCCAAAAACGGGACAAAACTGGCCATTTTTGGCTGCTGCGAGCGAGCGGCGAGCGGCGGACAGCGAGCGAAGCGAGAGGCAGCACCGTCCCTGCTATACGAAAGCCCCATCCAGCCCTGTGCCACCCGGGGGGTTCCAGGGTGCTGAGATGGCTGACATTTTGCTCCGCTCACGACGGTCACCGCGCGACGCAAGAACAGCCCAAAAACAGGCCAAAACGGCCCAAAAACGGGCCAAAACTGGCCATTTTTGGCTGCGCGAGCGAGCAGCGAGCGGCGGACAGCGAGCGAAGCGAGAGGCATCACCGTCCCTGCTATACGAAAGCCCCATCCAGCCCTGTGCCACCCGGGGGGTTCCAGGGTGCTGAGATGGCTGACATTTTGCTCCGCTCAAGATGGTCACCGCGCAACGCAAAAACAGGCCAAAAACTGGCCAAAACGGGCCAAAACTGGCCATTTTTGGCTGCGCGAGCGAGCGGCGAGCGGCGAACAGCGAGCGAAGCGAGAGGCAGCACCGTCCCTGCTATACGAAAGCCCCATCCAGCCCTGTGCCACCCGGGGGGTTCCAGGGTGCTGAGATGGCTGACATTTTGCTCCGCTCACGACGGTCACCGCGCGACGCAAGAACAGGCCAAAAACTGGCCAAAACGGCCCAAAAACGGGCCAAAACTGGCCATTTTTGGCTGCGCGAGCGAGCGGCGAGCGGCGGACAGCGAGCGAAGCGAGAGGCAGCACCGTCCCTGCTATACGAAAGCCCCATCCAGCCCTGTGCCACCCGGGGGGTTCCAGGGTGCTGAGATGGCTGACATTTTGCTCCGCTCACGACGGTCACCGCGCGACGCAAGAACAGGCCAAAAACTGGCCA
>NW_027021339.1:641191-643691 GCF_036884655.1 Musa acuminata AAA Group | reverse complement strand
GATGGCTGACATTTTGCTCCGCTCACGACGGTCACCGCGCGACGCAAGAACAGGCCAAAAACTGGCCAAAACGGCCCAAAAACGGGCCAAAACTGGCCATTTTTGGCTGCGCGAGCGAGCGGCGAGCGGCGGACAACGAGCGAAGCGAGAGGCAGCACCATCCCTGCTATACGAAAGCCCCATCCAGCCCTGTGCCACCCGGGGGGTTCCAGGGTGCTGAGATGGCTGACATTTTGCTCCGCTCACGACGGTCACCGCGCGACGCAAGAACAGCCCAAAAACAGGCCAAAACGGCCCAAAAACGGGACAAAACTGGCCATTTTTGGCTGCGCGAGCGAGCGGCGAGCGGCGGACAGCGAGCTAAGCGAGAGGCAGCACCGTCCCTGCTATACGAAAGCCCCATCCAGCCCTGTGCCACCCGGGGGGTTCCAGGGTGCTGAGATGGCTGACATTTTGCTCCGCTCACGACGGTCACCGCGCGACGCAAGAACAGGCCAAAAACAGGCCAAAACGGCCCAAAAACGGGCCAAAACTGGCCATTTTTGGCTGCGTGAGCGAGCAGCGAGCGGCGGACAGCGAGCGAAGCGAGAGGCATCACCGTCCCTGCTATACGAAAGCCCCATCCAGCCCTGTGCCACCCGGGGGGTTCCAGGGTGCTGAGATGGCTGACATTTTGCTCCGCTCAAGATGGTCACCGCGCAACGCAAAAACAGGCCAAAAACTGGCCAAAACGGGCCAAAACTGGCCATTTTTGGCTGCGCGAGCGAGCGGCGAGCGGCGAACAGCGAGCGAAGCGAGAGGCAGCACCGTCCCTGCTATACGAAAGCCCCATCCAGCCCTGTGCCACCCGGGGGGTTCCAGGGTGCTGAGATGGCTGACATTTTGCTCCGCTCACGACGGTCACCGCGCGACGCAAGAACAGGCCAAAAACTGGCCAAAACGGCCCAAAAACGGGCCAAAACTGGCCATTTTTGGCTGCGCGAGCGAGCGGCGAGCGGCGGACAGCGAGCGAAGCGAGAGGCAGCACCGTCCCTGCTATACGAAAGCCCCATCCAGCCCTGTGCCACCCGGGGGGTTCCAGGGTGCTGAGATGGCTGACATTTTGCTCCGCTCACGACGGTCACCGCGCGACGCAAGAACAGCCCAAAAACAGGCCAAAACGGCCCAAAAACGGGACAAAACTGGCCATTTTTGGCTGCGCGAGCGAGCGGCGAGCGGCGGACAGCGAGCGAAGCGAGAGGCAGCACCGTCCCTGCTATACGAAAGCCCCATCCAGCCCTGTGCCACCCGGGGGGTTCCAGGGTGCTGAGATGGCTGACATTTTGCTCCGCTCACGACGGTCACCGCGCGACGCAAGAACAGCCCAAAAACAGGCCAAAACGGCCCAAAAACGGGCCAAAACTGGCCATTTTTGGCTGCGCGAGCGAGCAGCGAGCGGCGGACAGCGAGCGAAGCGAGAGGCATCACCGTCCCTGCTATACGAAAGCCCCATCCAGCCCTGTGCCACCCGGGGGGTTCCAGGGTGCTGAGATGGCTGACATTTTGCTCCGCTCAAGATGGTCACCGCGCAACGCAAAAACAGGCCAAAAACTGGCCAAAACGGGCCAAAACTGGCCATTTTTGGCTGCGCGAGCGAGCGGCGAGCGGCGAACAGCGAGCGAAGCGAGAGGCAGCACCGTCCCTGCTATACGAAAGCCCCATCCAGCCCTGTGCCACCCGGGGGGTTCCAGGGTGCTGAGATGGCTGACATTTTGCTCCGCTCACGACGGTCACCGCGCGACGCAAGAACAGGCCAAAAACTGGCCAAAACGGCCCAAAAACGGGCCAAAACTGGCCATTTTTGGCTGCGCGAGCGAGCGGCGAGCGGCGGACAGCGAGCGAAGCGAGAGGCAGCACCGTCCCTGCTATACGAAAGCCCCATCCAGCCCTGTGCCACCCGGGGGGTTCCAGGGTGCTGAGATGGCTGACATTTTGCTCCGCTCACGACGGTCACCGCGCGACGCAAGAACAGGCCAAAAACTGGCCAAAACGGCCCAAAAACGGGACAAAACTGGCCATTTTTGGCTGCGCGAGGGAGCGGCGAGCGGCGGACAGCGAGCGAAGCGAGAGGCAGCACCGTCCCTGCTATACGAAAGCCCCATCCAGCCCTGTGCCACCCGGGGGGTTCCAGGGTGCTGAGATGGCTGACATTTTGCTCCGCTCAAGACGGTCACCGCGCAACGCAAAAACAGGCCAAAAACTGGCCAAAACGGCCCAAAAACGGGCCAAAACTGGCCATTTTTGGCTGGGCAAGCGAGCGGCGAGCGGCGGACAGCGAGCGAAGCGAGAGGCAGCACCTTCCCTGCTATACGAAAGCCCCATCCAGCCCTGTGCCACCCGGGGGGTTCCAGGGTGCTGAGATGGCTGACATTTTGCTCCGCTCAAGACGGTCACCGCGCAACGCAAAAACAGGCCAAAAACTGGCCAAAACGGCCCAAAAACGGGCCAAAACTGGCCATTT
>NW_027021339.1:631191-633691 GCF_036884655.1 Musa acuminata AAA Group | reverse complement strand
ACAGCCCAAAGAGGGGCCAAAACTGGCCATTTTTGGCTGCGCGAGCAAGCGGCGAGCGACGGACAGCAAGCAAAGCGAGAGGCAGCACAGTCCCTGCTATACGAAAGCCCCATCCAGCCCTGTGCCACCCGGGGGGTTCCAGGGTGCTGAGATGGCTGACATTTTGCTCCGCTCACGACGGTCACCGCGCAACGCAAGAACAGGCCAAAAACTTGCCAAAACGGCCCAAAAACGGGCCAAAACTGGCCATTTTTGGCTGCGCGAGCGAGCGGCGAACAGCGAGCGAAGCGAGAGGCAGCACCGTCCCTGCTATACGAAAGCCCCATCCAGCCCTGTGCCACCCGGGGGGTTCCAGGGTGCTGAGATGGCTGACATTTTGCTCCGCTCACGACGGTCACCGCGCGACGCAAGAACAGCCCAAAAACAGGCCAAAACGGCCCAAAAACGGGCCAAAACTGGCCATTTTTGGCTGCGCGAGCGAGCGGAGAGCGGCGGACAGCGAGCTAAGCGAGAGGCAGCACCGTCCCTGCTATACGAAAGCCCCATCCAGCCCTGTGCCACCCGGGGGGTTCCAGGGTGCTGAGATGGCTGACATTTTGCTCCGCTCACGACGGTCACCGCGCGACGCAAGAACAGCCCAAAAACAGGCCAAAACGGCCCAAAAACGGGCCAAAACTGGCCATTTTTGGCTGCGCGAGCGAGCAGCGAGCGGCGGACAGCGAGCGAAGCGAGAGGCATCACCGTCCCTGCTATACGAAAGCCCCATCCAGCCCTGTGCCACCCGGGGGGTTCCAGGGTGCTGAGATGGCTGACATTTTGCTCCGCTCAAGATGGTCACCGCGCAACGCAAAAACAGGCCAAAAACTGGCCAAAACGGGCCAAAACTGGCCATTTTTGGCTGCGCGAGCGAGCGGCGAGCGGCGGACAGCGAGCGAAGCGAGAGGCAGCACCGTCCCTGCTATACGAAAGCCCCATCCAGCCCTGTGCCACCCGGGGGGTTCCAGGGTGCTGAGATGGCTGACATTTTGCTCCGCTCACGACGGTCACCGCGCGACGCAAGAACAGGCCAAAAACTGGCCAAAACGGCCCAAAAACGGGCCAAAACTGGCCATTTTTGGCTGCGCGAGCGAGCGGCGAGCGGCGGACAACGAGCGAAGCGAGAGGCAGCACCATCCCTGCTATACGAAAGCCCCATCCAGCCCTGTGCCACCCGGGGGGTTCCAGGGTGCTGAGATGGCTGACATTTTGCTCCGCTCACGACGGTCACCGCGCGACGCAAGAACAGCCCAAAAACAGGCCAAAACGGCCCAAAAACGGGACAAAACTGGCCATTTTTGGCTGCGCGATGCGAGCGGCGAGCGGCGGACAGCGAGCTAAGCGAGAGGCAGCACCGTCCCTGCTATACGAAAGCCCCATCCAGCCCTGTGCCACCCGGGGGGTTCCAGGGTGCTGAGATGGCTGACATTTTGCTCCGCTCACGACGGTCACCGCGCGACGCAAGAACAGGCCAAAAACAGGCCAAAACGGCCCAAAAACGGGCCAAAACTGGCCATTTTTGGCTGCGTGAGCGAGCAGCGAGCGGCGGACAGCGAGCGAAGCGAGAGGCATCACCGTCCCTGCTATACGAAAGCCCCATCCAGCCCTGTGCCACCCGGGGGGTTCCAGGGTGCTGAGATGGCTGACATTTTGCTCCGCTCAAGATGGTCACCGCGCAACGCAAAAACAGGCCAAAAACTGGCCAAAACGGGCCAAAACTGGCCATTTTTGGCTGCGCGAGCGAGCGGCGAGCGGCGAACAGCGAGCGAAGCGAGAGGCAGCACCGTCCCTGCTATACGAAAGCCCCATCCAGCCCTGTGCCACCCGGGGGGTTCCAGGGTGCTGAGATGGCTGACATTTTGCTCCGCTCACGACGGTCACCGCGCGACGCAAGAACAGGCCAAAAACTGGCCAAAACGGCCCAAAAACGGGCCAAAACTGGCCATTTTTGGCTGCGCGAGCGAGCGGCGAGCGGCGGACAGCGAGCGAAGCGAGAGGCAGCACCGTCCCTGCTATACGAAAGCCCCATCCAGCCCTGTGCCACCCGGGGGGTTCCAGGGTGCTGAGATGGCTGACATTTTGCTCCGCTCACGACGGTCACCGCGCGACGCAAGAACAGCCCAAAAACAGGCCAAAACGGCCCAAAAACGGGACAAAACTGGCCATTTTTGGCTGCGCGAGCGAGCGGCGAGCGGCGGACAGCGAGCGAAGCGAGAGGCAGCACCGTCCCTGCTATACGAAAGCCCCATCCAGCCCTGTGCCACCCGGGGGGTTCCAGGGTGCTGAGATGGCTGACATTTTGCTCCGCTCACGACGGTCACCGCGCGACGCAAGAACAGCCCAAAAACAGGCCAAAACGGCCCAAAAACGGGCCAAAACTGGCCATTTTTGGCTGCGCGAGCGAGCAGCGAGCGGCGGACAGCGAGCGAAGCGAGAGGCATCACCGTCCCTGCTATACGAAAGC
>NW_027021339.1:608691-611191 GCF_036884655.1 Musa acuminata AAA Group | reverse complement strand
CGCGAGCGAGCGGAGAGCGGCGGACAGCGAGCTAAGCGAGAGGCAGCACCGTCCCTGCTATACGAAAGCCCCATCCAGCCCTGTGCCACCCGGGGGGTTCCAGGGTGCTGAGATGGCTGACATTTTGCTCCGCTCACGACGGTCACCGCGCGACGCAAGAACAGCCCAAAAACAGGCCAAAACGGCCCAAAAACGGGCCAAAACTGGCCATTTTTGGCTGCGCGAGCGAGCAGCGAGCGGCGGACAGCGAGCGAAGCGAGAGGCATCACCGTCCCTGCTATACGAAAGCCCCATCCAGCCCTGTGCCACCCGGGGGGTTCCAGGGTGCTGAGATGGCTGACATTTTGCTCCGCTCAAGATGGTCACCGCGCAACGCAAAAACAGGCCAAAAACTGGCCAAAACGGGCCAAAACTGGCCATTTTTGGCTGCGCGAGCGAGCGGCGAGCGGCGGACAGCGAGCGAAGCGAGAGGCAGCACCGTCCCTGCTATACGAAAGCCCCATCCAGCCCTGTGCCACCCGGGGGGTTCCAGGGTGCTGAGATGGCTGACATTTTGCTCCGCTCACGACGGTCACCGCGCGACGCAAGAACAGGCCAAAAACTGGCCAAAACGGCCCAAAAACGGGCCAAAACTGGCCATTTTTGGCTGCGCGAGCGAGCGGCGAGCGGCGGACAACGAGCGAAGCGAGAGGCAGCACCATCCCTGCTATACGAAAGCCCCATCCAGCCCTGTGCCACCCGGGGGGTTCCAGGGTGCTGAGATGGCTGACATTTTGCTCCGCTCACGACGGTCACCGCGCGACGCAAGAACAGCCCAAAAACAGGCCAAAACGGCCCAAAAACGGGACAAAACTGGCCATTTTTGGCTGCGCGAGCGAGCGGCGAGCGGCGGACAGCGAGCTAAGCGAGAGGCAGCACCGTCCCTGCTATACGAAAGCCCCATCCAGCCCTGTGCCACCCGGGGGGTTCCAGGGTGCTGAGATGGCTGACATTTTGCTCCGCTCACGACGGTCACCGCGCGACGCAAGAACAGGCCAAAAACAGGCCAAAACGGCCCAAAAACGGGCCAAAACTGGCCATTTTTGGCTGCGTGAGCGAGCAGCGAGCGGCGGACAGCGAGCGAAGCGAGAGGCATCACCGTCCCTGCTATACGAAAGCCCCATCCAGCCCTGTGCCACCCGGGGGGTTCCAGGGTGCTGAGATGGCTGACATTTTGCTCCGCTCAAGATGGTCACCGCGCAACGCAAAAACAGGCCAAAAACTGGCCAAAACGGGCCAAAACTGGCCATTTTTGGCTGCGCGAGCGAGCGGCGAGCGGCGAACAGCGAGCGAAGCGAGAGGCAGCACCGTCCCTGCTATACGAAAGCCCCATCCAGCCCTGTGCCACCCGGGGGGTTCCAGGGTGCTGAGATGGCTGACATTTTGCTCCGCTCACGACGGTCACCGCGCGACGCAAGAACAGGCCAAAAACTGGCCAAAACGGCCCAAAAACGGGCCAAAACTGGCCATTTTTGGCTGCGCGAGCGAGCGGCGAGCGGCGGACAGCGAGCGAAGCGAGAGGCAGCACCGTCCCTGCTATACGAAAGCCCCATCCAGCCCTGTGCCACCCGGGGGGTTCCAGGGTGCTGAGATGGCTGACATTTTGCTCCGCTCACGACGGTCACCGCGCGACGCAAGAACAGCCCAAAAACAGGCCAAAACGGCCCAAAAACGGGACAAAACTGGCCATTTTTGGCTGCGCGAGCGAGCGGCGAGCGGCGGACAGCGAGCGAAGCGAGAGGCAGCACCGTCCCTGCTATACGAAAGCCCCATCCAGCCCTGTGCCACCCGGGGGGTTCCAGGGTGCTGAGATGGCTGACATTTTGCTCCGCTCACGACGGTCACCGCGCGACGCAAGAACAGCCCAAAAACAGGCCAAAACGGCCCAAAAACGGGCCAAAACTGGCCATTTTTGGCTGCGCGAGCGAGCAGCGAGCGGCGGACAGCGAGCGAAGCGAGAGGCATCACCGTCCCTGCTATACGAAAGCCCCATCCAGCCCTGTGCCACCCGGGGGGTTCCAGGGTGCTGAGATGGCTGACATTTTGCTCCGCTCAAGATGGTCACCGCGCAACGCAAAAACAGGCCAAAAACTGGCCAAAACGGGCCAAAACTGGCCATTTTTGGCTGCGCGAGCGAGCGGCGAGCGGCGAACAGCGAGCGAAGCGAGAGGCAGCACCGTCCCTGCTATACGAAAGCCCCATCCAGCCCTGTGCCACCCGGGGGGTTCCAGGGTGCTGAGATGGCTGACATTTTGCTCCGCTCACGACGGTCACCGCGCGACGCAAGAACAGGCCAAAAACTGGCCAAAACGGCCCAAAAACGGGCCAAAACTGGCCATTTTTGGCTGCGCGAGCGAGCGGCGAGCGGCGGACAGCGAGCGAAGCGAGAGGCAGCACCGTCCCTGCTATACGAAAGCCCCATCCAGCCCTGTGCCACCCGGGGGGTTCCAGGGTGCTGAGA
>NW_027021339.1:591191-598691 GCF_036884655.1 Musa acuminata AAA Group | reverse complement strand
ACGGGCCAAAACTGGCCATTTTTGGCTGCGCGAGCGAGCGGCGAGCGGCGGACAGCGAGCGAAGCGAGAGGCAGCACCGTCCCTGCTATACGAAAGCCCCATCCAGCCCTGTGCCACCCGGGGGGTTCCAGGGTGCTGAGATGGCTGACATTTTGCTCCGCTCACGACGGTCACCGCGCGACGCAAGAACAGCCCAAAAACAGGCCAAAACGGCCCAAAAACGGGACAAAACTGGCCATTTTTGGCTGCGCGAGCGAGCGGCGAGCGGCGGACAGCGAGCGAAGCGAGAGGCAGCACCGTCCCTGCTATACGAAAGCCCCATCCAGCCCTGTGCCACCCGGGGGGTTCCAGGGTGCTGAGATGGCTGACATTTTGCTCCGCTCACGACGGTCACCGCGCGACGCAAGAACAGCCCAAAAACAGGCCAAAACGGCCCAAAAACGGGCCAAAACTGGCCATTTTTGGCTGCGCGAGCGAGCAGCGAGCGGCGGACAGCGAGCGAAGCGAGAGGCATCACCGTCCCTGCTATACGAAAGCCCCATCCAGCCCTGTGCCACCCGGGGGGTTCCAGGGTGCTGAGATGGCTGACATTTTGCTCCGCTCAAGATGGTCACCGCGCAACGCAAAAACAGGCCAAAAACTGGCCAAAACGGGCCAAAACTGGCCATTTTTGGCTGCGCGAGCGAGCGGCGAGCGGCGAACAGCGAGCGAAGCGAGAGGCAGCACCGTCCCTGCTATACGAAAGCCCCATCCAGCCCTGTGCCACCCGGGGGGTTCCAGGGTGCTGAGATGGCTGACATTTTGCTCCGCTCACGACGGTCACCGCGCGACGCAAGAACAGGCCAAAAACTGGCCAAAACGGCCCAAAAACGGGCCAAAACTGGCCATTTTTGGCTGCGCGAGCGAGCGGCGAGCGGCGGACAGCGAGCGAAGCGAGAGGCAGCACCGTCCCTGCTATACGAAAGCCCCATCCAGCCCTGTGCCACCCGGGGGGTTCCAGGGTGCTGAGATGGCTGACATTTTGCTCCGCTCACGACGGTCACCGCGCGACGCAAGAACAGGCCAAAAACTGGCCAAAACGGCCCAAAAACGGGACAAAACTGGCCATTTTTGGCTGCGCGAGGGAGCGGCGAGCGGCGGACAGCGAGCGAAGCGAGAGGCAGCACCGTCCCTGCTATACGAAAGCCCCATCCAGCCCTGTGCCACCCGGGGGGTTCCAGGGTGCTGAGATGGCTGACATTTTGCTCCGCTCAAGACGGTCACCGCGCAACGCAAAAACAGGCCAAAAACTGGCCAAAACGGCCCAAAAACGGGCCAAAACTGGCCATTTTTGGCTGGGCAAGCGAGCGGCGAGCGGCGGACAGCGAGCGAAGCGAGAGGCAGCACCTTCCCTGCTATACGAAAGCCCCATCCAGCCCTGTGCCACCCTGTCACGAACGGTCGTCGCGCACCCGCAACAACTCCGTTCAACGAACCGTTCGTCGCTCGCACCCGCATGTACAGCTGCTTGACAGCATGTTTTCTTATGGTTTTGGGTCATTTTGCTTGTAAATATGTAAGTTCGAACAAGCTGCAGCGTTGCAAAGCGACCGTTCACCAAACCGAGCAAAACAGCCCCAAAACAGCCCAAAACGGAGCCGTTTTCGCGTGCCGCGGGAGGTGAGCGGAGTGCTGCCTCCGCTCACCAAAATGTCAGCCAGCTCAGACCCCAGGAACCCCCCGGGTGGCACATGGCTGGATGGGGCTTCGGTTATATACCGGGCGTTGAACACTCTTTCGCAAGTTCGCACGTGACCTTTACGGGAACTTGGTGTTGCGTCCGGGACCAGGTGAGCGGCTGTTTGTGGGCTTGCAGCTGTTCGTTCATCCTTGAAAGCCTTGTTTTTCTCCCCCTCCCTCTTTTCTCTTGTGCACACAAGGTGTTCGACGATTTGCTTGTAAAGCTTCCCTTTTCGCGAGACTTCGGGACTTGTCCGTTGCTCGTTCTTTCGATCTAACTTTCTTTCTCTTTTACAGGTCCTTCGGGACCTGCGAGAGGTTACAAAGTGGCTGATCCTTGCGGAGCAAGATCGCAAGGGCAAAGCGCGACTTAGGCAACGCAAGCTAAGTTTCGCGTCTTTGCAACGAGGGTGACCCGCGACTTAGGCAACGCAAGCTAAGTTCGCGTCTTTGGCCGCAAGGGTGCCTCACGCCTTAGGCAATTCCAGCTAAGGTCGTGACATTGTGGTATCAGAGCGGGCAAGCTCTTCGATCGAACAGCGAACGAACTTCGCAACTTCGCCATGGCAAAGCATCGTGGCGAATCAAGCAAGACGGGGCAAGCCGGAACCTTGCCCCAAGCAGCCGCAGGTGGGCTGCATGTGCACACTCGCTCTCATGCTGTTGGAGCCGCTCACGAGGATCGCGGCAGCGAACAGGATGAGCGAGAAGTTGGCAACTCTCCGCGAGCGGAGGAAGCGCAATCTGGTGCGCTAACAGGAAAAAAGAGTCATAAGGAGAGACTCACGACGGCGGAAACCCGCCTAGATGTTCTGGAAGCGAGCATGGAGGAACTCTACCATGGCCAACAAAGACTTGTTGGGGTAGAGAGCTCGCAAGAGGAAGCGGAGTCCAGGATCGACAAGGTCGAGGCCCTAGTCGACCGACTGTCCGATGACACCAAGGACTCCGTGCAGCACTTGCAAGACGTTGTGGCGGAACTCACGGCGAAGGTGGCTATGCTCACAAGAATGCTAAATGCGGGAGGAGGCAACACCCGCGTTGCACCGCCACAAAACTTGAGGGCACCTGAGCCCCATGGATACGGAGGGGCCAGAGATGCCAAGGAGCTCGAGAACTTTCTGTTCGACATGGAGCAATACTTCCGAGCTACGAGGCCCGATTCTGAAGATACCAAAGTTTCAATAGCAACAATGTATCTGAATGGAGATGCGAAACTTTGGTGGCGAACTCGTTGGGAGGAGATCCAACAAGGTCGGTGTCGAGTCGACACATGGGAAGACTTGAAGCGGGAGTTGAGAACTCAGTTCCTACCGGAGAACACAGAGTTCGTCGCAAGAAGGAAGTTGAGACAACTCCGCCAAAGTACCACCATCCGAGACTATGTAAAGCAGTTTTCTGCACTGATGCTGGACATACAGGACATGTCCGAGAAGGACAAGTTGTTCAGCTTCCTTGATGGTCTGAAACCATGGGCTCAGCAAGAGCTGAATCGAAGGAATGTTACCGACGTGGTCGGGGCAATTGCAGCTGCAGAAAGGCTCACCGACTTCGTTTCCTCTGAAGACCCAGCGAGAAGGAAACAATCTTCAAGCAATCGCCCTCCAAAACATTCTCGAGGGAAAGATCTCGGGGGCGAACAGAAGAAGAAGAGCTCCCACAAAGGGCCGAACCCAAAAGGCAAGGCCTCAAAACCTGGAGGATGCTTCTTGTGCGGAGGACCGCACATGGTAAGGGAGTGCCCACAGAAGCAGGCACTCAACGCTTTGACAGCTTCCATCCACCCTCCCCGATCGGACAAGGGCAAAGCTGTTGCTCTTAGTTCGAGCAGCTCAGAATCCAGCAGCGACGAGGAGGAGTCGCAAGGACCCCGAATGGGAGCAATGCGTCTGTTGAACGCTATGCGGGGTCAAGTGGGGGAGAACACGAAGACGAAGGCACAAAAAGCAGGAAGCAGCGAACTAATGTATGTGGACATTAAGCTAAATGGCCAAACGACCCGTGCAATGGTGGACACGGGCGCTACCCACAACTTCATAGCCGATCGCGAAGCACAGCGACTTGGGTTGACATTGGAGAAGAGCCCAAGCCGAATGAAGGCGGTGAACTCGGAGGCCAGGCGAATCTCCGGGTTGGCGAAGGGTGTTCCTATCAAAATCGGGACTTGGAGCGGTAACACCAACATGATGGCCGTGCCACTGGACGACTTCCAAGTGATTCTTGGAATGGAGTTTATGCATGCGGCGAAGTTGGTGCCGATGCCGTTCTTAAACTCCCTATGTATGATGGGAGGCGATGACCCCTGCGTGGTTCCCGTCTCTCGGAGAGGAACCAAGGAGCCCCAACACATTTCGGCCTTACAATTGAAGAAAGGGGTGCGAAAGGGCGAACTGACATTCGTGGCTGCTATGAAGCTAGAGCCACTCAACGAAGAGGCCATTCAAGAACCTGCTGTAGTGGCGAACGTCTTGAAGGAGTTCGAAGATGTTATGCCACCCGAGTTGCCGAAGACTCTCCCACCACGCAGAGGCGTGGATCACAGTATCGAGCTGGAGCCAGGAGTGAAGCCTCCAGCGAGACCACCCTACCGCATGCCCCCGCCAGAGTTGGCCGAACTCAGGAAGCAGTTAGGTGAACTGCTAAGCGGTGGTCTCATCCGCAGCTCAAAAGCACCTTTCGGAGCTCCAGTTCTCTTCCAGAAGAAACAAGATGGGAGCCTCCGATTATGCGTCGACTATCGAGCCCTCAACAAAGTAACGGTGAAGAACAAGTATCCCATCCCGCTCATCGCGGACTTGTTCGACCAACTGGGCAAGGCCAAGTATTTCTCAAAACTCGACCTTCGGTCGGGGTATTGGCAGGTGCGCATTGCTGAAGGCGACGAAGCGAAGACTACCTGTGTGACCAGGTATGGAGCGTTTGAGTTCTTGGTGATGCCTTTTGGCTTAACCAACGCTCCGGCCACATTCTGTACTCTCATGAACCAACTATTCAAGGAGTATTTGGATAAGTTCGTGGTCGTCTACTTGGACGATATCGTCGTCTACAGCCAAACGCTCGAGGAGCACGTCAAGCACCTTCGGACGATTTTCAAGGTTCTCAGGGAGAACACTTTGTTCGTAAAAAGGGAGAAATGCTACTTTGCTCAAACTGAGATCCTATTCTTAGGGCATCGAATCGGTGGTGGCTCCATTCGGATGGACAAGTCGAAGGTGCAAGCAGTTGCGGAATGGCGAACACCAAAGAAGGTGCCAGAGTTGAGATCCTTCCTTGGATTCGTCAACTACTATCGACGCTTCATTTCAGGATATTCGAAGCGGGCAACCCCACTGACGGAGTTGCTGAAGAAGGAGCAGCCTTGGAAGTGGTCTGACAAATGTGAGATAGCATTCCAAGATCTGAAGGCTGCTGTTCTGGAAGAACCAGTGCTCAAATTGCCAAACTATGGAGAGCCCTTTGAAGTCCATACCGATGCTTCGGACTTTGCTATTGGTGGAGTACTCATGCAAGAAGGTCATCCGGTGGCCTACGAGAGCCGCAAACTCAACGAGACCGAGAGGCGGTATCCAGTGCATGAGAAGGAGATGACAGCGGTGATCCACTGCCTACGAGTTTGGCGACACTACCTCCTCGGGTCGCGATTTGTGCTGAGGACAGACAACATCGCCCTGAGTTATTTCCAAACTCAGAAGAAGCTCTCCCCAAAGCAAGCACGGTGGCAGGACTTCCTGGCTGAATTTGATATGGCAATGGAATACAAGCCCGGGAAGGCGAATGTCGTGGCCGATGCGCTGAGTCGGAAGGTGGAGTGCGTGAATGCTGCACAACTGGAGGGCAGAGGCCAAACAAGTCAGTTACATTCCAACTTCCTTTCTCGAATCAGAGATGGACTGTATAGTGATCCCCAGGCAGTTATCCTGATGCAGCTCATCAAAGAAGGCAAGGCACGACGATTTTGGGGCCAGGAGGGACTTGTTTACACAAAAGGGAATAGAGTTTATGTTCCCCGAGTGGACAATTTAAGGCGTGAACTCTTGAAAGAGTGTCACGATTCCCTTTGGGCTGGACATCCCGGCATTCACAGAACATTGGCTCTCGTGGAGAGGGCCTTCTACTGGCCAAAGATGGGGATTGATGTGGAGGAGTATGTTCGAACATGCCTTACTTGCCAACAAGACAAGGTGGAGCAACGGAAGCCGGTGGGACTTTTGGAGCCGTTGCCTGTACCAGAAAGGCCATGGGAGAGCATTTCCTTAGACTTCATATCTAGCTTGCCGCCTGTAGGGGGACTTGGATCGATACTTGTGGTGGTCGATCGGTTTTCAAAGTATGCAACTTTCATTGCTGCTCCCCTACACTGTTCAGCTGAAGAGGCGGCCAGACTGATGATGAAGGGTGTAGTGAAGTATTGGGGAGTCCCACACAATATTGTTAGTGATCGAGACGCTCGGTTCCTGGGACGATTCTGGACCGAGCTATTCAAATTGTTGGGGTCAAAGTTATACTTCTCTACAAGCCTCCACCCCCAGACGGATGGTCAAACTGAAAGAATAAATTCGCTCTTAGAGCAGTATCTCCGGCACTACGTGAGTGCCAATCAACGAGATTGGGTGAAGCTGTTGGACATCGCCCAATTCTCCTACAACTTGCAGCGGAGCTCTGCATCCAACAAGAGCCCCTTCGAAATTATCACAGGACAACAACCGTCGACTCCGCACACTATGGCAATTGGTTATACTGGGAGTAGTCCATCAGCCTACCATTTCGCAAAGGAGTGGCATCGAAATGCCGATATTGCGCGGGCTTACTTGGAGAAGGCGGCAAAACGGATGAAGAAGTGGGCAGACTTGGGAAGGCGACCACAAGAGTTCAAAGTTGGCGACTTGGTGTTGGTAAAGCTCCAACCAGCATCACTCCAATTCTTCAGGAAAAGAGTCCACAAAGGATTGGTGCGTAAGTATGAAGGGCCCTTCCCAATTATCAGCAGAGTAGGCAATGTTTCTTACAAGTTGCAGCTGCCGGCGTGGTTCAAAATTCACAACGTTCTTCACGCCAGCAACCTGAAGGCCTACCATTCGGATCCGCAAGATGCTTCTCGAAGTATTCCAACTCGGCTACCTCCCATCACAGCCTCCTACGAGAAGCGAGTGGAAACCATTCTGGCGGATCGCAAGATAAAGCTACCCAACGGAGCAGAGCAGACAGAGTACTTGGTGAAGTGGCGAAAGCTTCCCCGAACTGAAGCCAGTTGGGAGCCTGAAGACGCCCTGCGACATGAAGAAGAAGTCATCAACAACTACCAACAAGCGTCGACGAGGGCGTCGACAGTTTAAGTGGGGGAGAATGTCACGAACGGTCGTCGCGCACCCGCAACAACTCCGTTCAACGAACCGTTCGTCGCTCGCACCCGCATGTACAGCTGCTTGACAGCATGTTTTCTTATGGTTTTGGGTCATTTTGCTTGTAAATATGTAAGTTCGAACAAGCTGCAGCGTTGCAAAGCGACCGTTCACCAAACCGAGCAAAACAGCCCCAAAACAGCCCAAAACGGAGCCGTTTTCGCGTGCCGCGGGAGGTGAGCGGAGTGCTGCCTCCGCTCACCAAAATGTCAGCCAGCTCAGACCCCAGGAACCCCCCGGGTGGCACATGGCTGGATGGGGCTTCGGTTATATACCGGGCGTTGAACACTCTTTCGCAAGTTCGCACGTGACCTTTACGGGAACTTGGTGTTGCGTCCGGGACCAGGTGAGCGGCTGTTTGTGGGCTTGCAGCTGTTCGTTC
>NW_027021339.1:568691-571191 GCF_036884655.1 Musa acuminata AAA Group | reverse complement strand
GATGGCTGACATTTTGCTCCGCTCACGACGGTCACCGCGCGACGCAAGAACAGGCCAAAAACTGGCCAAAACGGCCCAAAAACGGGCCAAAACTGGCCATTTTTGGCTGCGCGAGCGAGCGGCGAGCGGCGGACAACGAGCGAAGCGAGAGGCAGCACCATCCCTGCTATACGAAAGCCCCATCCAGCCCTGTGCCACCCGGGGGGTTCCAGGGTGCTGAGATGGCTGACATTTTGCTCCGCTCACGACGGTCACCGCGCGACGCAAGAACAGCCCAAAAACAGGCCAAAACGGCCCAAAAACGGGACAAAACTGGCCATTTTTGGCTGCGCGAGCGAGCGGCGAGCGGCGGACAGCGAGCTAAGCGAGAGGCAGCACCGTCCCTGCTATACGAAAGCCCCATCCAGCCCTGTGCCACCCGGGGGGTTCCAGGGTGCTGAGATGGCTGACATTTTGCTCCGCTCACGACGGTCACCGCGCGACGCAAGAACAGGCCAAAAACAGGCCAAAACGGCCCAAAAACGGGCCAAAACTGGCCATTTTTGGCTGCGCGAGCGAGCAGCGAGCGGCGGACAGCGAGCGAAGCGAGAGGCATCACCGTCCCTGCTATACGAAAGCCCCATCCAGCCCTGTGCCACCCGGGGGGTTCCAGGGTGCTGAGATGGCTGACATTTTGCTCCGCTCAAGATGGTCACCGCGCAACGCAAAAACAGGCCAAAAACTGGCCAAAACGGGCCAAAACTGGCCATTTTTGGCTGCGCGAGCGAGCGGCGAGCGGCGAACAGCGAGCGAAGCGAGAGGCAGCACCGTCCCTGCTATACGAAAGCCCCATCCAGCCCTGTGCCACCCGGGGGGTTCCAGGGTGCTGAGATGGCTGACATTTTGCTCCGCTCACGACGGTCACCGCGCGACGCAAGAACAGGCCAAAAACTGGCCAAAACGGCCCAAAAACGGGCCAAAACTGGCCATTTTTGGCTGCGCGAGCGAGCGGCGAGCGGCGGACAGCGAGCGAAGCGAGAGGCAGCACCGTCCCTGCTATACGAAAGCCCCATCCAGCCCTGTGCCACCCGGGGGGTTCCAGGGTGCTGAGATGGCTGACATTTTGCTCCGCTCACGACGGTCACCGCGCGACGCAAGAACAGCCCAAAAACAGGCCAAAACGGCCCAAAAACGGGACAAAACTGGCCATTTTTGGCTGCGCGAGCGAGCGGCGAGCGGCGGACAGCGAGCGAAGCGAGAGGCAGCACCGTCCCTGCTATACGAAAGCCCCATCCAGCCCTGTGCCACCCGGGGGGTTCCAGGGTGCTGAGATGGCTGACATTTTGCTCCGCTCACGACGGTCACCGCGCGACGCAAGAACAGCCCAAAAACAGGCCAAAACGGCCCAAAAACGGGCCAAAACTGGCCATTTTTGGCTGCGCGAGCGAGCAGCGAGCGGCGGACAGCGAGCGAAGCGAGAGGCATCACCGTCCCTGCTATACGAAAGCCCCATCCAGCCCTGTGCCACCCGGGGGGTTCCAGGGTGCTGAGATGGCTGACATTTTGCTCCGCTCAAGATGGTCACCGCGCAACGCAAAAACAGGCCAAAAACTGGCCAAAACGGGCCAAAACTGGCCATTTTTGGCTGCGCGAGCGAGCGGCGAGCGGCGAACAGCGAGCGAAGCGAGAGGCAGCACCGTCCCTGCTATACGAAAGCCCCATCCAGCCCTGTGCCACCCGGGGGGTTCCAGGGTGCTGAGATGGCTGACATTTTGCTCCGCTCACGACGGTCACCGCGCGACGCAAGAACAGGCCAAAAACTGGCCAAAACGGCCCAAAAACGGGCCAAAACTGGCCATTTTTGGCTGCGCGAGCGAGCGGCGAGCGGCGGACAGCGAGCGAAGCGAGAGGCAGCACCGTCCCTGCTATACGAAAGCCCCATCCAGCCCTGTGCCACCCGGGGGGTTCCAGGGTGCTGAGATGGCTGACATTTTGCTCCGCTCACGACGGTCACCGCGCGACGCAAGAACAGGCCAAAAACTGGCCAAAACGGCCCAAAAACGGGACAAAACTGGCCATTTTTGGCTGCGCGAGGGAGCGGCGAGCGGCGGACAGCGAGCGAAGCGAGAGGCAGCACCGTCCCTGCTATACGAAAGCCCCATCCAGCCCTGTGCCACCCGGGGGGTTCCAGGGTGCTGAGATGGCTGACATTTTGCTCCGCTCAAGACGGTCACCGCGCAACGCAAAAACAGGCCAAAAACTGGCCAAAACGGCCCAAAAACGGGCCAAAACTGGCCATTTTTGGCTGGGCAAGCGAGCGGCGAGCGGCGGACAGCGAGCGAAGCGAGAGGCAGCACCTTCCCTGCTATACGAAAGCCCCATCCAGCCCTGTGCCACCCGGGGGGTTCCAGGGTGCTGAGATGGCTGACATTTTGCTCCGCTCAAGACGGTCACCGCGCAACGCAAAAACAGGCCAAAAACTGGCCAAAACGGCCCAAAAACGGGCCAAAACTGGCCATTT
>NW_027021339.1:558691-561191 GCF_036884655.1 Musa acuminata AAA Group | reverse complement strand
GCCCAAAGAGGGGCCAAAACTGGCCATTTTTGGCTGCGCGAGCAAGCGGCGAGCGACGGACAGCAAGCAAAGCGAGAGGCAGCACAGTCCCTGCTATACGAAAGCCCCATCCAGCCCTGTGCCACCCGGGGGGTTCCAGGGTGCTGAGATGGCTGACATTTTGCTCCGCTCACGACGGTCACCGCGCAACGCAAGAACAGGCCAAAAACTTGCCAAAACGGCCCAAAAACGGGCCAAAACTGGCCATTTTTGGCTGCGCGAGCGAGCGGCGAACAGCGAGCGAAGCGAGAGGCAGCACCGTCCCTGCTATACGAAAGCCCCATCCAGCCCTGTGCCACCCGGGGGGTTCCAGGGTGCTGAGATGGCTGACATTTTGCTCCGCTCACGACGGTCACCGCGCGACGCAAGAACAGCCCAAAAACAGGCCAAAACGGCCCAAAAACGGGCCAAAACTGGCCATTTTTGGCTGCGCGAGCGAGCGGAGAGCGGCGGACAGCGAGCTAAGCGAGAGGCAGCACCGTCCCTGCTATACGAAAGCCCCATCCAGCCCTGTGCCACCCGGGGGGTTCCAGGGTGCTGAGATGGCTGACATTTTGCTCCGCTCACGACGGTCACCGCGCGACGCAAGAACAGCCCAAAAACAGGCCAAAACGGCCCAAAAACGGGCCAAAACTGGCCATTTTTGGCTGCGCGAGCGAGCAGCGAGCGGCGGACAGCGAGCGAAGCGAGAGGCATCACCGTCCCTGCTATACGAAAGCCCCATCCAGCCCTGTGCCACCCGGGGGGTTCCAGGGTGCTGAGATGGCTGACATTTTGCTCCGCTCAAGATGGTCACCGCGCAACGCAAAAACAGGCCAAAAACTGGCCAAAACGGGCCAAAACTGGCCATTTTTGGCTGCGCGAGCGAGCGGCGAGCGGCGGACAGCGAGCGAAGCGAGAGGCAGCACCGTCCCTGCTATACGAAAGCCCCATCCAGCCCTGTGCCACCCGGGGGGTTCCAGGGTGCTGAGATGGCTGACATTTTGCTCCGCTCACGACGGTCACCGCGCGACGCAAGAACAGGCCAAAAACTGGCCAAAACGGCCCAAAAACGGGCCAAAACTGGCCATTTTTGGCTGCGCGAGCGAGCGGCGAGCGGCGGACAACGAGCGAAGCGAGAGGCAGCACCATCCCTGCTATACGAAAGCCCCATCCAGCCCTGTGCCACCCGGGGGGTTCCAGGGTGCTGAGATGGCTGACATTTTGCTCCGCTCACGACGGTCACCGCGCGACGCAAGAACAGCCCAAAAACAGGCCAAAACGGCCCAAAAACGGGACAAAACTGGCCATTTTTGGCTGCGCGAGCGAGCGGCGAGCGGCGGACAGCGAGCTAAGCGAGAGGCAGCACCGTCCCTGCTATACGAAAGCCCCATCCAGCCCTGTGCCACCCGGGGGGTTCCAGGGTGCTGAGATGGCTGACATTTTGCTCCGCTCACGACGGTCACCGCGCGACGCAAGAACAGGCCAAAAACAGGCCAAAACGGCCCAAAAACGGGCCAAAACTGGCCATTTTTGGCTGCGCGAGCGAGCAGCGAGCGGCGGACAGCGAGCGAAGCGAGAGGCATCACCGTCCCTGCTATACGAAAGCCCCATCCAGCCCTGTGCCACCCGGGGGGTTCCAGGGTGCTGAGATGGCTGACATTTTGCTCCGCTCAAGATGGTCACCGCGCAACGCAAAAACAGGCCAAAAACTGGCCAAAACGGGCCAAAACTGGCCATTTTTGGCTGCGCGAGCGAGCGGCGAGCGGCGAACAGCGAGCGAAGCAAGAGGCAGCACCGTCCCTGCTATACGAAAGCCCCATCCAGCCCTGTGCCACCCGGGGGGTTCCAGGGTGCTGAGATGGCTGACATTTTGCTCCGCTCACGACGGTCACCGCGCGACGCAAGAACAGGCCAAAAACTGGCCAAAACGGCCCAAAAACGGGCCAAAACTGGCCATTTTTGGCTGCGCGAGCGAGCGGCGAGCGGCGGACAGCGAGCGAAGCGAGAGGCAGCACCGTCCCTGCTATACGAAAGCCCCATCCAGCCCTGTGCCACCCGGGGGGTTCCAGGGTGCTGAGATGGCTGACATTTTGCTCCGCTCACGACGGTCACCGCGCGACGCAAGAACAGCCCAAAAACAGGCCAAAACGGCCCAAAAACGGGACAAAACTGGCCATTTTTGGCTGCGCGAGCGAGCGGCGAGCGGCGGACAGCGAGCGAAGCGAGAGGCAGCACCGTCCCTGCTATACGAAAGCCCCATCCAGCCCTGTGCCACCCGGGGGGTTCCAGGGTGCTGAGATGGCTGACATTTTGCTCCGCTCACGACGGTCACCGCGCGACGCAAGAACAGCCCAAAAACAGGCCAAAACGGCCCAAAAACGGGCCAAAACTGGCCATTTTTGGCTGCGCGAGCGAGCAGCGAGCGGCGGACAGCGAGCGAAGCGAGAGGCATCACCGTCCCTGCTATACGAAAGCCCCA
>NW_027021339.1:536191-538691 GCF_036884655.1 Musa acuminata AAA Group | reverse complement strand
GAGCGGCGGACAGCGAGCTAAGCGAGAGGCAGCACCGTCCCTGCTATACGAAAGCCCCATCCAGCCCTGTGCCACCCGGGGGGTTCCAGGGTGCTGAGATGGCTGACATTTTGCTCCGCTCACGACGGTCACCGCGCGACGCAAGAACAGCCCAAAAACAGGCCAAAACGGCCCAAAAACGGGCCAAAACTGGCCATTTTTGGCTGCGCGAGCGAGCAGCGAGCGGCGGACAGCGAGCGAAGCGAGAGGCATCACCGTCCCTGCTATACGAAAGCCCCATCCAGCCCTGTGCCACCCGGGGGGTTCCAGGGTGCTGAGATGGCTGACATTTTGCTCCGCTCAAGATGGTCACCGCGCAACGCAAAAACAGGCCAAAAACTGGCCAAAACGGGCCAAAACTGGCCATTTTTGGCTGCGCGAGCGAGCGGCGAGCGGCGGACAGCGAGCGAAGCGAGAGGCAGCACCGTCCCTGCTATACGAAAGCCCCATCCAGCCCTGTGCCACCCGGGGGGTTCCAGGGTGCTGAGATGGCTGACATTTTGCTCCGCTCACGACGGTCACCGCGCGACGCAAGAACAGGCCAAAAACTGGCCAAAACGGCCCAAAAACGGGCAAAAACTGGCCATTTTTGGCTGCGCGAGCGAGCGGCGAGCGGCGGACAACGAGCGAAGCGAGAGGCAGCACCATCCCTGCTATACGAAAGCCCCATCCAGCCCTGTGCCACCCGGGGGGTTCCAGGGTGCTGAGATGGCTGACATTTTGCTCCGCTCACGACGGTCACCGCGCGACGCAAGAACAGCCCAAAAACAGGCCAAAACGGCCCAAAAACGGGACAAAACTGGCCATTTTTGGCTGCGCGAGCGAGCGGCGAGCGGCGGACAGCGAGCTAAGCGAGAGGCAGCACCGTCCCTGCTATACGAAAGCCCCATCCAGCCCTGTGCCACCCGGGGGGTTCCAGGGTGCTGAGATGGCTGACATTTTGCTCCGCTCACGACGGTCACCGCGCGACGCAAGAACAGGCCAAAAACAGGCCAAAACGGCCCAAAAACGGGCCAAAACTGGCCATTTTTGGCTGCGCGAGCGAGCAGCGAGCGGCGGACAGCGAGCGAAGCGAGAGGCATCACCGTCCCTGCTATACGAAAGCCCCATCCAGCCCTGTGCCACCCGGGGGGTTCCAGGGTGCTGAGATGGCTGACATTTTGCTCCGCTCAAGATGGTCACCGCGCAACGCAAAAACAGGCCAAAAACTGGCCAAAACGGGCCAAAACTGGCCATTTTTGGCTGCGCGAGCGAGCGGCGAGCGGCGAACAGCGAGCGAAGCGAGAGGCAGCACCGTCCCTGCTATACGAAAGCCCCATCCAGCCCTGTGCCACCCGGGGGGTTCCAGGGTGCTGAGATGGCTGACATTTTGCTCCGCTCACGACGGTCACCGCGCGACGCAAGAACAGGCCAAAAACTGGCCAAAACGGCCCAAAAACGGGCCAAAACTGGCCATTTTTGGCTGCGCGAGCGAGCGGCGAGCGGCGGACAGCGAGCGAAGCGAGAGGCAGCACCGTCCCTGCTATACGAAAGCCCCATCCAGCCCTGTGCCACCCGGGGGGTTCCAGGGTGCTGAGATGGCTGACATTTTGCTCCGCTCACGACGGTCACCGCGCGACGCAAGAACAGCCCAAAAACAGGCCAAAACGGCCCAAAAACGGGACAAAACTGGCCATTTTTGGCTGCGCGAGCGAGCGGCGAGCGGCGGACAGCGAGCGAAGCGAGAGGCAGCACCGTCCCTGCTATACGAAAGCCCCATCCAGCCCTGTGCCACCCGGGGGGTTCCAGGGTGCTGAGATGGCTGACATTTTGCTCCGCTCACGACGGTCACCGCGCGACGCAAGAACAGCCCAAAAACAGGCCAAAACGGCCCAAAAACGGGCCAAAACTGGCCATTTTTGGCTGCGCGAGCGAGCAGCGAGCGGCGGACAGCGAGCGAAGCGAGAGGCATCACCGTCCCTGCTATACGAAAGCCCCATCCAGCCCTGTGCCACCCGGGGGGTTCCAGGGTGCTGAGATGGCTGACATTTTGCTCCGCTCAAGATGGTCACCGCGCAACGCAAAAACAGGCCAAAAACTGGCCAAAACGGGCCAAAACTGGCCATTTTTGGCTGCGCGAGCGAGCGGCGAGCGGCGAACAGCGAGCGAAGCGAGAGGCAGCACCGTCCCTGCTATACGAAAGCCCCATCCAGCCCTGTGCCACCCGGGGGGTTCCAGGGTGCTGAGATGGCTGACATTTTGCTCCGCTCACGACGGTCACCGCGCGACGCAAGAACAGGCCAAAAACTGGCCAAAACGGCCCAAAAACGGGCCAAAACTGGCCATTTTTGGCTGCGCGAGCGAGCGGCGAGCGGCGGACAGCGAGCGAAGCGAGAGGCAGCACCGTCCCTGCTATACGAAAGCCCCATCCAGCCCTGTGCCACCCGGGGGGTTCCAGGGTGCTGAGATGGCTGACATTTTG
>NW_027021339.1:518691-526191 GCF_036884655.1 Musa acuminata AAA Group | reverse complement strand
CCATTTTTGGCTGCGCGAGCGAGCGGCGAGCGGCGGACAGCGAGCGAAGCGAGAGGCAGCACCGTCCCTGCTATACGAAAGCCCCATCCAGCCCTGTGCCACCCTGTCACGACCTTAGCTGGAATTGCCTAAGGCGTGAGGCACCCTTGCGGCCAAAGACGCGAACTTAGCTTGCGTTGCCTAAGTCGCGGGTCACCCTCGTTGCAAAGACGCGAAACTTAGCTTGCGTTGCCTAAGTCGCGCTTTGCCCTTGCGATCTTGCTCCGCAAGGATCAGCCACTTTGTAACCTCTCGCAGGTCCCGAAGGACCTGTAAAAGAGAAAGAAAGTTAGATCGAAAGAACGAGCAACGGACAAGTCCCGAAGTCTCGCGAAAAGGGAAGCTTTACAAGCAAATCGTCGAACACCTTGTGTGCACAAGAGAAAAGAGGGAGGGGGAGAAAAACAAGGCTTTCAAGGATGAACGAACAGCTGCAAGCCCACAAACAGCCGCTCACCTGGTCCCGGACGCAACACCAAGTTCCCGTAAAGGTCACGTGCGAACTTGCGAAAGAGTGTTCAACGCCCGGTATATAACCGAAGCCCCATCCAGCCATGTGCCACCCGGGGGGTTCCTGGGGTCTGAGCTGGCTGACATTTTGGTGAGCGGAGGCAGCACTCCGCTCACCTCCCGCGGCACGCGAAAACGGCTCCGTTTTGGGCTGTTTTGGGGCTGTTTTGCTCGGTTTGGTGAACGGTCGCTTTGCAACGCTGCAGCTTGTTCGAACTTACATATTTACAAGCAAAATGACCCAAAACCATAAGAAAACATGCTGTCAAGCAGCTGTACATGCGGGTGCGAGCGACGAACGGTTCGTTGAACGGAGTTGTTGCGGGTGCGCGACGACCGTTCGTGACATTCTCCCCCACTTAAACTGTCGACGCCCTCGTCGACGCTTGTTGGTAGTTGTTGATGACTTCTTCTTCATGTCGCAGGGCGTCTTCAGGCTCCCAACTGGCTTCAGTTCGGGGAAGCTTTCGCCACTTCACCAAGTACTCTGTCTGCTCTGCTCCGTTGGGTAGCTTTATCTTGCGATCCGCCAGAATGGTTTCCACTCGCTTCTCGTAGGAGGCTGTGATGGGAGGTAGCCGAGTTGGAATACTTCGAGAAGCATCTTGCGGATCCGAATGGTAGGCCTTCAGGTTGCTGGCGTGAAGAACGTTGTGAATTTTGAACCACGCCGGCAGCTGCAACTTGTAAGAAACATTGCCTACTCTGCTGATAATTGGGAAGGGCCCTTCATACTTACGCACCAATCCTTTGTGGACTCTTTTCCTGAAGAATTGGAGTGATGCTGGTTGGAGCTTTACCAACACCAAGTCGCCAACTTTGAACTCTTGTGGTCGCCTTCCCAAGTCTGCCCACTTCTTCATCCGTTTTGCCGCCTTCTCCAAGTAAGCCCGCGCAATATCGGCATTTCGATGCCACTCCTTTGCGAAATGGTAGGCTGATGGACTACTCCCAGTATAACCAATTGCCATAGTGTGCGGAGTCGACGGTTGTTGTCCTGTGATAATTTCGAAGGGGCTCTTGTTGGATGCAGAGCTCCGCTGCAAGTTGTAGGAGAATTGGGCGATGTCCAACAGCTTCACCCAATCTCGTTGATTGGCACTCACGTAGTGCCGGAGATACTGCTCTAAGAGCGAATTTATTCTTTCAGTTTGACCATCCGTCTGGGGGTGGAGGCTTGTAGAGAAGTATAACTTTGACCCCAACAATTTGAATAGCTCGGTCCAGAATCGTCCCAGGAACCGAGCGTCTCGATCACTAACAATATTGTGTGGGACTCCCCAATACTTCACTACACCCTTCATCATCAGTCTGGCCGCCTCTTCAGCTGAACAGTGTAGGGGAGCAGCAATGAAAGTTGCATACTTTGAAAACCGATCGACCACCACAAGTATCGATCCAAGTCCCCCTACAGGCGGCAAGCTAGATATGAAGTCTAAGGAAATGCTCTCCCATGGCCTTTCTGGTACAGGCAACGGCTCCAAAAGTCCCACCGGCTTCCGTTGCTCCACCTTGTCTTGTTGGCAAGTAAGGCATGTTCGAACATACTCCTCCACATCAATCCCCATCTTTGGCCAGTAGAAGGCCCTCTCCACGAGAGCCAATGTTCTGTGAATGCCGGGATGTCCAGCCCAAAGGGAATCGTGACACTCTTTCAAGAGTTCACGCCTTAAATTGTCCACTCGGGGAACATAAACTCTATTCCCTTTTGTGTAAACAAGTCCCTCCTGGCCCCAAAATCGTCGTGCCTTGCCTTCTTTGATGAGCTGCATCAGGATAACTGCCTGGGGATCACTATACAGTCCATCTCTGATTCGAGAAAGGAAGTTGGAATGTAACTGACTTGTTTGGCCTCTGCCCTCCAGTTGTGCAGCATTCACGCACTCCACCTTCCGACTCAGCGCATCGGCCACGACATTCGCCTTCCCGGGCTTGTATTCCATTGCCATATCAAATTCAGCCAGGAAGTCCTGCCACCGTGCTTGCTTTGGGGAGAGCTTCTTCTGAGTTTGGAAATAACTCAGGGCGATGTTGTCTGTCCTCAGCACAAATCGCGACCCGAGGAGGTAGTGTCGCCAAACTCGTAGGCAGTGGATCACCGCTGTCATCTCCTTCTCATGCACTGGATACCGCCTCTCGGTCTCGTTGAGTTTGCGGCTCTCGTAGGCCACCGGATGACCTTCTTGCATGAGTACTCCACCAATAGCAAAGTCCGAAGCATCGGTATGGACTTCAAAGGGCTCTCCATAGTTTGGCAATTTGAGCACTGGTTCTTCCAGAACAGCAGCCTTCAGATCTTGGAATGCTATCTCACATTTGTCAGACCACTTCCAAGGCTGCTCCTTCTTCAGCAACTCCGTCAGTGGGGTTGCCCGCTTCGAATATCCTGAAATGAAGCGTCGATAGTAGTTGACGAATCCAAGGAAGGATCTCAACTCTGGCACCTTCTTTGGTGTTCGCCATTCCGCAACTGCTTGCACCTTCGACTTGTCCATCCGAATGGAGCCACCACCGATTCGATGCCCTAAGAATAGGATCTCAGTTTGAGCAAAGTAGCATTTCTCCCTTTTTACGAACAAAGTGTTCTCCCTGAGAACCTTGAAAATCGTCCGAAGGTGCTTGACGTGCTCCTCGAGCGTTTGGCTGTAGACGACGATATCGTCCAAGTAGACGACCACGAACTTATCCAAATACTCCTTGAATAGTTGGTTCATGAGAGTACAGAATGTGGCCGGAGCGTTGGTTAAGCCAAAAGGCATCACCAAGAACTCAAACGCTCCATACCTGGTCACACAGGTAGTCTTCGCTTCGTCGCCTTCAGCAATGCGCACCTGCCAATACCCCGACCGAAGGTCGAGTTTTGAGAAATACTTGGCCTTGCCCAGTTGGTCGAACAAGTCCGCGATGAGCGGGATGGGATACTTGTTCTTCACCGTTACTTTGTTGAGGGCTCGATAGTCGACGCATAATCGGAGGCTCCCATCTTGTTTCTTCTGGAAGAGAACTGGAGCTCCGAAAGGTGCTTTTGAGCTGCGGATGAGACCACCGCTTAGCAGTTCACCTAACTGCTTCCTGAGTTCGGCCAACTCTGGCGGGGGCATGCGGTAGGGTGGTCTCGCTGGAGGCTTCACTCCTGGCTCCAGCTCGATACTGTGATCCACGCCTCTGCGTGGTGGGAGAGTCTTCGGCAACTCGGGTGGCATAACGTCTTCGAACTCCTTCAAGACGTTCGCCACTACAGCAGGTTCTTGAATGGCCTCTTCGTTGAGTGGCTCTAGCTTCATAGCAGCCACGAATGTCAGTTCGCCCTTTCGCACCCCTTTCTTCAATTGTAAGGCCGAAATGTGTTGGGGCTCCTTGGTTCCTCTCCGAGAGACGGGAACCACGCAGGGGTCATCGCCTCCCATCATACATAGGGAGTTTAAGAACGGCATCGGCACCAACTTCGCCGCATGCATAAACTCCATTCCAAGAATCACTTGGAAGTCGTCCAGTGGCACGGCCATCATGTTGGTGTTACCGCTCCAAGTCCCGATTTTGATAGGAACACCCTTCGCCAACCCGGAGATTCGCCTGGCCTCCGAGTTCACCGCCTTCATTCGGCTTGGGCTCTTCTCCAATGTCAACCCAAGTCGCTGTGCTTCGCGATCGGCTATGAAGTTGTGGGTAGCGCCCGTGTCCACCATTGCACGGGTCGTTTGGCCATTTAGCTTAATGTCCACATACATTAGTTCGCTGCTTCCTGCTTTTTGTGCCTTCGTCTTCGTGTTCTCCCCCACTTGACCCCGCATAGCGTTCAACAGACGCATTGCTCCCATTCGGGGTCCTTGCGACTCCTCCTCGTCGCTGCTGGATTCTGAGCTGCTCGAACTAAGAGCAACAGCTTTGCCCTTGTCCGATCGGGGAGGGTGGATGGAAGCTGTCAAAGCGTTGAGTGCCTGCTTCTGTGGGCACTCCCTTACCATGTGCGGTCCTCCGCACAAGAAGCATCCTCCAGGTTTTGAGGCCTTGCCTTTTGGGTTCGGCCCTTTGTGGGAGCTCTTCTTCTTCTGTTCGCCCCCGAGATCTTTCCCTCGAGAATGTTTTGGAGGGCGATTGCTTGAAGATTGTTTCCTTCTCGCTGGGTCTTCAGAGGAAACGAAGTCGGTGAGCCTTTCTGCAGCTGCAATTGCCCCGACCACGTCGGTAACATTCCTTCGATTCAGCTCTTGCTGAGCCCATGGTTTCAGACCATCAAGGAAGCTGAACAACTTGTCCTTCTCGGACATGTCCTGTATGTCCAGCATCAGTGCAGAAAACTGCTTTACATAGTCTCGGATGGTGGTACTTTGGCGGAGTTGTCTCAACTTCCTTCTTGCGACGAACTCTGTGTTCTCCGGTAGGAACTGAGTTCTCAACTCCCGCTTCAAGTCTTCCCATGTGTCGACTCGACACCGACCTTGTTGGATCTCCTCCCAACGAGTTCGCCACCAAAGTTTCGCATCTCCATTCAGATACATTGTTGCTATTGAAACTTTGGTATCTTCAGAATCGGGCCTCGTAGCTCGGAAGTATTGCTCCATGTCGAACAGAAAGTTCTCGAGCTCCTTGGCATCTCTGGCCCCTCCGTATCCATGGGGCTCAGGTGCCCTCAAGTTTTGTGGCGGTGCAACGCGGGTGTTGCCTCCTCCCGCATTTAGCATTCTTGTGAGCATAGCCACCTTCGCCGTGAGTTCCGCCACAACGTCTTGCAAGTGCTGCACGGAGTCCTTGGTGTCATCGGACAGTCGGTCGACTAGGGCCTCGACCTTGTCGATCCTGGACTCCGCTTCCTCTTGCGAGCTCTCTACCCCAACAAGTCTTTGTTGGCCATGGTAGAGTTCCTCCATGCTCGCTTCCAGAACATCTAGGCGGGTTTCCGCCGTCGTGAGTCTCTCCTTATGACTCTTTTTTCCTGTTAGCGCACCAGATTGCGCTTCCTCCGCTCGCGGAGAGTTGCCAACTTCTCGCTCATCCTGTTCGCTGCCGCGATCCTCGTGAGCGGCTCCAACAGCATGAGAGCGAGTGTGCACATGCAGCCCACCTGCGGCTGCTTGGGGCAAGGTTCCGGCTTGCCCCGTCTTGCTTGATTCGCCACGATGCTTTGCCATGGCGAAGTTGCGAAGTTCGTTCGCTGTTCGATCGAAGAGCTTGCCCGCTCTGATACCACAATGTCACGACCTTAGCTGGAATTGCCTAAGGCGTGAGGCACCCTTGCGGCCAAAGACGCGAACTTAGTTTGCGTTGCCTAAGTCGCGGGTCACCCTCGTTGCAAAGACGCGAAACTTAGCTTGCGTTGCCTAAGTCGCGCTTTGCCCTTGCGATCTTGCTCCGCAAGGATCAGCCACTTTGTAACCTCTCGCAGGTCCCGAAGGACCTGTAAAAGAGAAAGAAAGTTAGATCGAAAGAACGAGCAACGGACAAGTCCCGAAGTCTCGCGAAAAGGGAAGCTTTACAAGCAAATCGTCGAACACCTTGTGTGCACAAGAGAAAAGAGGGAGGGGGAGAAAAACAAGGCTTTCAAGGATGAACGAACAGCTGCAAGCCCACAAACAGCCGCTCACCTGGTCCCGGACGCAACACCAAGTTCCCGTAAAGGTCACGTGCGAACTTGCGAAAGAGTGTTCAACGCCCGGTATATAACCGAAGCCCCATCCAGCCATGTGCCACCCGGGGGGTTCCTGGGGTCTGAGCTGGCTGACATTTTGGTGAGCGGAGGCAGCACTCCGCTCACCTCCCGCGGCACGCGAAAACGGCTCCGTTTTGGGCTGTTTTGGGGCTGTTTTGCTCGGTTTGGTGAACGGTCGCTTTGCAACGCTGCAGCTTGTTCGAACTTACATATTTACAAGCAAAATGACCCAAAACCATAAGAAAACATGCTGTCAAGCAGCTGTACATGCGGGTGCGAGCGACGAACGGTTCGTTGAACGGAGTTGTTGCGGGTGCGCGACGACCGTTCGTGACAACCCGGGGGGTTCCAGGGTGCTGAGATGGCTGACATTTTGCTCCGCTCACGACGGTCACCGCGCGACGCAAGAACAGCCCAAAAACAGGCCAAAACGGCCCAAAAACGGGACAAAACTGGCCATTTTTGGCTGCGCGAGCGAGCGGCGAGCGGCGGACAGCGAGCGAAGCGAGAGGCAGCACCGTCCCTGCTATACGAAAGCCCCATCCAGCCCTGTGCCACCCGGGGGGTTCCAGGGTGCTGAGATGGCTGACATTTTGCTCCGCTCACGACGGTCACCGCGCGACGCAAGAACAGCCCAAAAACAGGCCAAAACGGCCCAAAAACGGGCCAAAACTGGCCATTTTTGGCTGCGCGAGCGAGCAGCGAGCGGCGGACAGCGAGCGAAGCGAGAGGCATCACCGTCCCTGCTATACGAAAGCCCCATCCAGCCCTGTGCCACCCGGGGGGTTCCAGGGTGCTGAGATGGCTGACATTTTGCTCCGCTCAAGATGGTCACCGCGCAACGCAAAAACAGGCCAAAAACTGGCCAAAACGGGCCAAAACTGGCCATTTTTGGCTGCGCGAGCGAGCGGCGAGCGGCGAACAGCGAGCGAAGCGAGAGGCAGCACCGTCCCTGCTATACGAAAGCCCCATCCAGCCCTGTGCCACCCGGGGGGTTCCAGGGTGCTGAGATGGCTGACATTTTGCTCCGCTCACGACGGTCACCGCGCGACGCAAGAACAGGCCAAAAACTGGCCAAAACGGCCCAAAAACGGGCCAAAACTGGCCATTTTTGGCTGCGCGAGCGAGCGGCGAGCGGCGGACAGCGAGCGAAGCGAGAGGCAGCACCGTCCCTGCTATACGAAAGCCCCATCCAGCCCTGTGCCACCCGGGGGGTTCCAGGGTGCTGAGATGGCTGACATTTTGCTCCGCTCACGACGGTCACCGCGCGACGCAAGAACAGGCCAAAAACTGGCCAAAACGGC
>NW_027021339.1:496191-498691 GCF_036884655.1 Musa acuminata AAA Group | reverse complement strand
GTGCTGAGATGGCTGACATTTTGCTCCGCTCACGACGGTCACCGCGCGACGCAAGAACAGGCCAAAAACTGGCCAAAACGGCCCAAAAACGGGCCAAAACTGGCCATTTTTGGCTGCGCGAGCGAGCGGCGAGCGGCGGACAACGAGCGAAGCGAGAGGCAGCACCATCCCTGCTATACGAAAGCCCCATCCAGCCCTGTGCCACCCGGGGGGTTCCAGGGTGCTGAGATGGCTGACATTTTGCTCCGCTCACGACGGTCACCGCGCGACGCAAGAACAGCCCAAAAACAGGCCAAAACGGCCCAAAAACGGGACAAAACTGGCCATTTTTGGCTGCGCGAGCGAGCGGCGAGCGGCGGACAGCGAGCTAAGCGAGAGGCAGCACCGTCCCTGCTATACGAAAGCCCCATCCAGCCCTGTGCCACCCGGGGGGTTCCAGGGTGCTGAGATGGCTGACATTTTGCTCCGCTCACGACGGTCACCGCGCGACGCAAGAACAGGCCAAAAACAGGCCAAAACGGCCCAAAAACGGGCCAAAACTGGCCATTTTTGGCTGCGCGAGCGAGCAGCGAGCGGCGGACAGCGAGCGAAGCGAGAGGCATCACCGTCCCTGCTATACGAAAGCCCCATCCAGCCCTGTGCCACCCGGGGGGTTCCAGGGTGCTGAGATGGCTGACATTTTGCTCCGCTCAAGATGGTCACCGCGCAACGCAAAAACAGGCCAAAAACTGGCCAAAACGGGCCAAAACTGGCCATTTTTGGCTGCGCGAGCGAGCGGCAAGCGGCGAACAGCGAGCGAAGCGAGAGGCAGCACCGTCCCTGCTATACGAAAGCCCCATCCAGCCCTGTGCCACCCGGGGGGTTCCAGGGTGCTGAGATGGCTGACATTTTGCTCCGCTCACGACGGTCACCGCGCGACGCAAGAACAGGCCAAAAACTGGCCAAAACGGCCCAAAAACGGGCCAAAACTGGCCATTTTTGGCTGCGCGAGCGAGCGGCGAGCGGCGGACAGCGAGCGAAGCGAGAGGCAGCACCGTCCCTGCTATACGAAAGCCCCATCCAGCCCTGTGCCACCCGGGGGGTTCCAGGGTGCTGAGATGGCTGACATTTTGCTCCGCTCACGACGGTCACCGCGCGACGCAAGAACAGCCCAAAAACAGGCCAAAACGGCCCAAAAACGGGACAAAACTGGCCATTTTTGGCTGCGCGAGCGAGCGGCGAGCGGCGGACAGCGAGCGAAGCGAGAGGCAGCACCGTCCCTGCTATACGAAAGCCCCATCCAGCCCTGTGCCACCCGGGGGGTTCCAGGGTGCTGAGATGGCTGACATTTTGCTCCGCTCACGACGGTCACCGCGCGACGCAAGAACAGCCCAAAAACAGGCCAAAACGGCCCAAAAACGGGCCAAAACTGGCCATTTTTGGCTGCGCGAGCGAGCAGCGAGCGGCGGACAGCGAGCGAAGCGAGAGGCATCACCGTCCCTGCTATACGAAAGCCCCATCCAGCCCTGTGCCACCCGGGGGGTTCCAGGGTGCTGAGATGGCTGACATTTTGCTCCGCTCAAGATGGTCACCGCGCAACGCAAAAACAGGCCAAAAACTGGCCAAAACGGGCCAAAACTGGCCATTTTTGGCTGCGCGAGCGAGCGGCGAGCGGCGAACAGCGAGCGAAGCGAGAGGCAGCACCGTCCCTGCTATACGAAAGCCCCATCCAGCCCTGTGCCACCCGGGGGGTTCCAGGGTGCTGAGATGGCTGACATTTTGCTCCGCTCACGACGGTCACCGCGCGACGCAAGAACAGGCCAAAAACTGGCCAAAACGGCCCAAAAACGGGCCAAAACTGGCCATTTTTGGCTGCGCGAGCGAGCGGCGAGCGGCGGACAGCGAGCGAAGCGAGAGGCAGCACCGTCCCTGCTATACGAAAGCCCCATCCAGCCCTGTGCCACCCGGGGGGTTCCAGGGTGCTGAGATGGCTGACATTTTGCTCCGCTCACGACGGTCACCGCGCGACGCAAGAACAGGCCAAAAACTGGCCAAAACGGCCCAAAAACGGGACAAAACTGGCCATTTTTGGCTGCGCGAGGGAGCGGCGAGCGGCGGACAGCGAGCGAAGCGAGAGGCAGCACCGTCCCTGCTATACGAAAGCCCCATCCAGCCCTGTGCCACCCGGGGGGTTCCAGGGTGCTGAGATGGCTGACATTTTGCTCCGCTCAAGACGGTCACCGCGCAACGCAAAAACAGGCCAAAAACTGGCCAAAACGGCCCAAAAACGGGCCAAAACTGGCCATTTTTGGCTGGGCAAGCGAGCGGCGAGCGGCGGACAGCGAGCGAAGCGAGAGGCAGCACCTTCCCTGCTATACGAAAGCCCCATCCAGCCCTGTGCCACCCGGGGGGTTCCAGGGTGCTGAGATGGCTGACATTTTGCTCCGCTCAAGACGGTCACCGCGCAACGCAAAAACAGGCCAAAAACTGGCCAAAACGGCCCAAAAACGGGCCAAAACTG
>NW_027021339.1:466257-468757 GCF_036884655.1 Musa acuminata AAA Group | reverse complement strand
CCCAAAAACGGGCCAAAACTGGCCATTTTTGGCTGCGCGAGCGAGCGGCGAGCGGCGAACAGCGAGCGAAGCGAGAGGCAGCACCGTCCCTGCTATACGAAAGCCCCATCCAGCCCTGTGCCACCCGGGGGGTTCCAGGGTGCTGAGATGGCTGACGTTTTGCTCCGCTCACGACGGTCACCGCACCACGCAAGAACAGGCCAAAAACTGGCCAAAACAGCCCAAAAACGGGCCAAAACTGGCCATTTTTGGCTGCGCGAGCGAGCGGCGAGCGGCGAACAGCGAGCGAAGCGAGAGGCAGCACCGTCCCTGCTATACGAAAGCCCCATCCAGCCCTGTGCCACCCGGGGGGTTCCAGGGTGCTGAGATGGCTGACGTTTTGCTCCGCTCTCGACGGTCACCGCGCAATGCAAGAACAGGCCAAAAACTGGCCAAAACGGCCCAAAAACGGGCCAAAACTGGCCATTTTTGGCTGCGCGAGCGGCGAGCGGCGGACAGCGAGCGAAGCGAGAGGCAGCACCGTCCCTGCTATACGAAAGCCCCATCCAGCCCTGTGCCACCCGGGGGGTTCCAGGGTGCTGAGATGGCTGACGTTTTGCTCCGCTCTCGACGGTCACCGCGCAATGCAAGAACAGGCCAAAAACTGGCCAAAACGGCCCAAAAACGGGCCAAAACTGGCCATTTTTGGCTGCGCGAGCGAGCGGCGAGCGGCGGACAGCGAGCGAAGCGAGAGGCAGCACCGTCCCTGCTATACGAAAGCCCCATCCAGCCCTGTGCCACCCGGGGGGTTCCAGGGTGCTGAGATGGCTGACGTTTTGCTCCGCTCTCGACGGTCACCGCGCAATGCAAGAACAGGCCAAAAACTGGCCAAAACGGCCCAAAAACGGGCCAAAACTGGCCATTTTTGGCTGCACGAGCGAGCGGCGAGCGGCGGACAGCGAGCGAAGCGAGAGGCAGCACCGTCCCTGCTATACGAAAGCCCCATCCAGCCCTGTGCCACCCGGGGGGTTCCAGGGTGCTGAGATGGCTGACGTTTTGCTCCGCTCTCGACGGTCACCGCGCAATGCAAGAACAGGCCAAAAACTGGCCAAAACGGCCCAAAAACGGGCCAAAACTGGCCATTTTTGGCTGCACGAGCGAGCGGCGAGCGGCGGACAGCGAGCGAAGCGAGAGGCAGCACCGTCCCTGCTATACGAAAGCCCCATCCAGCCCTGTGCCACCCGGGGGGTTCCAGGGTGCTGAGATGGCTGACGTTTTGCTCCGCTCTCGACGGTCACCGCGCAATGCAAGAACAGGCCAAAAACTGGCCAAAACGGCCCAAAAACGGGCCAAAACTGGCCATTTTTGGCTGCACGAGCGAGCGGCGAGCGGCGGACAGCGAGCGAAGCGAGAGGCAGCACCGTCCCTGCTATACGAAAGCCCCATCCAGCCCTGTGCCACCCGGGGGGTTCCAGGGTGCTGAGATGGCTGACGTTTTGCTCCGCTCTCGACGGTCACCGCGCAATGCAAGAACAGGCCAAAAACTGGCCAAAACGGCCCAAAAACGGGCCAAAACTGGCCATTTTTGGCTGCACGAGCGAGCGGCGAGCGGCGGACAGCGAGCGAAGCGAGAGGCAGCACCGTCCCTGCTATACGAAAGCCCCATCCAGCCCTGTGCCACCCGGGGGGTTCCAGGGTGCTGAGATGGCTGACGTTTTGCTCCGCTCTCGACGGTCACCGCGCAATGCAAGAACAGGCCAAAAACTGGCCAAAACGGCCCAAAAACGGGCCAAAACTGGCCATTTTTGGCTGCGCGAGCGAGCGGCGAGCGGCGGACAGCGAGCGAAGCGAGAGGCAGCACCGTCCCTGCTATATACGAAAGCCCCATCCAGCCCTGTGCCACCCGGGGGGTTCCAGGGTGCTGAGATGGCTGACGTTTTGCTCCGCTCACGACGGTCACCGCACCACGCAAGAACGGACCATAAACAGGCCAAAACAGCCCAAAAACGGGCCAAAACTGGTCATTTTTGGCTGCGCGAGCGAGCGGCGAGCGGCGAACAGCGAGCGAAGCGTGAGGCAGCACCGTCCCTGCTATACGAAAGCCCCATCCAGCCCTGTGCCACCCGGGGGGTTCCAGGGTGCTGAGATGGCTGACGTTTTGCTCCGCTCACGACGGTCACCGCGCCATGCAAGAACGGACCAAAAACAGGCCAAAACAGCCCAAAAACGGGCCAAAACTGGCCATTTTTGGCTGAGCGAGCGAGCGGTGAGCGGCGAACAGCGAGCGAAGCGAGAGGCAGCACCGTCCCTGCTATACGAAAGCCCCATCCAGCCCTGTGCCACCCGGGGGGTTCCAGGGTGCTGAGATGGCTGACGTTTTGCTCCGCTCACGACGGTCGCCGTGCCACGCAAGAACGGACCAAAAACAGGCCAAAACAGCCCAAAAACGGGCCAAAACTGGCCATTTTAGGTTGCGCGAGCGAGCGGCGAGCGGCGAACAGCGAGCGAAGCGTGAGGCAGC
>NW_027021339.1:443757-446257 GCF_036884655.1 Musa acuminata AAA Group | reverse complement strand
CATCCAGCCCTGTGCCACCCGGGGGGTTCCAGGGTGCTGAGATGGCTGACATTTTGCTCCGCTCACGACGGTCACCGCGCCACACAAGAACAGCCCAAAAACAGGCCAAAACAGCCCAAAAACGGGCCAAAACTGGCCATTTTTGGCTGCGCGAGCGAGCGGCGAGCGGCGAACAGCGAGCGAAGCGAGAGGCAGCACCGTCCCTGCTATACGAAAGCCCCATCCAGCCCTGTGCCACCCGGGGGGTTCCAGGGTGCTGAGATGGCTGACGTTTTGCTCCGCTCACGACGGTCACCGCACCACGCAAGAACAGGCCAAAAACTGGCCAAAACAGCCCAAAAACGGGCCAAAACTGGCCATTTTTGGCTGCGCGAGCGAGCGGCGAGCGGCGAACAGCGAGCGAAGCGAGAGGCAGCACCGTCCCTGCTATACGAAAGCCCCATCCAGCCCTGTGCCACCCGGGGGGTTCCAGGGTGCTGAGATGGCTGACGTTTTGCTCCGCTCTCGACGGTCACCGCGCAATGCAAGAACAGGCCAAAAACTGGCCAAAACGGCCCAAAAACGGGCCAAAACTGGCCATTTTTGGCTGCGCGAGCGGCGAGCGGCGGACAGCGAGCGAAGCGAGAGGCAGCACCGTCCCTGCTATACGAAAGCCCCATCCAGCCCTGTAATATCCCTCACTTTTAAAAATTATTAATAAAGATTTATATGTAAATTGGAGGACCTATATGTAAATATAGAAATTACAAGGACTAAACTGCTAAGTTGCAAAAAAGAAAAAAAAAGGGAAAACCGAAAATTCGGTATTATCCCACCGCCTCCCACGCACTCTGTTTCTTCCAGAAACAGAGAGAGCGGTGGGGCGTGAGGACAAGAAGGAGAGTGGTAGAAGAAGAGAGGAAGAAGAGGGAGAAGAGAAGAAGAAGAAGAAGAAGAAGAGGGAAAAGAAGAGAGGAGGAAGAAGAGAGGAAGAAGAGGGAGAAGAGAAGAAGAAGAAGGAGAAGAAGAAGAAGAGGAGGTGGCTGCAGCGAGGGCTGCAGCGAGAAGCTGTGGGGCGTGGGGAGAAGAAGAGAGGAAGAAGAGGGAGAAGAGAAGAAGAAGAAGAAGAAGAAGAGAAGAGGATAGCTGCGGCAAGGCTGCAGCGAGGAGGTGTGAGGGGTTGGGGAGGAAAAGGGAAGAGGAGAAGAAGTGGGAAAAGAGAGGGAAGAGGGAGAGGAGCGAGAGGTGGCAGCAGCTAGGGCTGCAGCACCTCTGTTTCCTGCAGGTGGAAACAGAGGAGATGTGTGGGGCGTTCGAAGAGGAGAAGAAGAAGAAGAGGAAGAGAAGAGGAAGAGGAAGCAGGGGAAGAGGTTGTGATACCTCTGTTTCCTGCAGACGAAACAGAGGAGAGGGTGTGGGTGACGTCGGGGAGAAGAAGGGGAGGAAGGAGAAGAAGAGAAGAAGAAGAAAGGGAGGAAAAGGGAAGAGGAGAAGAAGAGGGAAAAGAGAGGGAAGAGGGAGAGGAGCGAGAGGTGGCAGCAGCTAGGGCTGCAGCACCTCTGTTTCCTGCAGGTGGAAACAGAGGAGAGGTGTGGGGCGTTCGAAGAGGAGAAGAAGAAGAAGAGGAAGAGCCTCTGTTTCCTGCAGACGAAACAGAGGAGAGGGTGTGGGTGACGTCGGGGAGAAGAAGGGGAGGAAGGAGAAGAAGAGAAGAAGAAGAAAGGAAGGAAAAGGAAGAGGAGAAGGGAAGAAAGTAGCTGCGGCTGCGGTTGTGGCAGCTGCAGCTGTGGCAGGGAAAGAAGAAGAGAAAGGAAGAAGAGAAAGAGTAGGAACGAGAGAAGGGAAGAAGGAAATAGTGCAGTGGAAGGGGGCTGCGGTTGTGACCGCAGTTGCGGTCGTGGCTACGATTGTGGCAGCGGCAGCGACGGCGGCTGTGGCAGCTGTGTTTGGGAAAGAAAAAGAAGGAATGAGAGTAAGAGAGAGCAGGTGACTGTGCCTCGATGTTCGACACGTGATGTAGTTACGAAAAAAGGAAGAAAACGGGAGCACAAAACGAAACAGAGAGAGGACACGGAGGAAAAGTAGAAAGATTGGATTGGCACCTTCCTTGGATATTCAGATCAAAATATTTGAAAGGCAAGTTTCCCACTTGTTTCGATCCTTTCTATTGCAAGTTCCCTGTTCGTTTCTCCTATAATTGCTCTGATATGTCTTATTGCAAGTTCTCTGATCGTTTCTCCTATAATTGCTCTGATATGTCTTATTGCAAGTGTTCTAACCTTTTCTATTGCAAGCTTTCTAATCTTTTCTCTTGCAAGTATCCTGATCGTTCCTCGCTGCCATTTTTATCTCTACATTTGCTTTGAATATGAGGAACTTTGAATTGTTCTAGCCTTGCATTTGATATATCTCCTGTTTAGACGTAACGATTCGAATCTGTGCAACTTCTGAGATTCTGACCTTTTGATACCGAGCTGCCTATAAGTCTTTGTGGAAACTCTGATTTGTTCAAAACTGATTT
>NW_027021339.1:424363-434363 GCF_036884655.1 Musa acuminata AAA Group | reverse complement strand
AGCGGCGGACAGCGAGCGAAGCGAGAGGCAGCACCGTCCCTGCTATACGAAAGCCCCATCCAGCCCTGTGCCACCCGGGGGGTTCCAGGGTGCTGAGATGGCTGACGTTTTGCTCCGCTCACGATGGTCACCGCACCACGCAAGAACAGCCCAAAAACAGGCCAAAACAGCCCAAAAACGGGCCAAAACAGGCCATTTTTGGCTGCGCGAGCGAGCGGCGAGCGGCGAACAGTGAGCGAAGCGTGAGGCAGCACCGTCCCTGCTATACGAAAGCCCCATCCAGCCCTGTGCCACCCGGGGGGTTCCAGGGTGCTGAGATGGCTGACGTTTTGCTCCGCTCTCGACGGTCACCGCGCAACGCAAGAACAGGCCAAAAACTGGCCAAAACGGCCCAAAAACGGGCCAAAACTGGCCATTTTTGGCTGCGCGAGCGAGCGGCGAGTGGCGGACAGCAAGCGAAGCGAGAGGCAGCACCGTCCCTGCTATACGAAAGCCCCATCCAGCCCTGTGCCACCCGGGGGGTTCCAGGGTGCTGAGATGGCTGACATTTTGCTCCGCTCACGACGGTCGCCGCACCATGCAAGAACAGCCCAAAAACAGGCCAAAACGGCCCAAAAACGGGCCAAAACTGGCCATTTTTGGCTGCGCGAGCGAGCGGCGAGCGGCGGACAGCGAGCGAAGCGAGAGGCAGCACCGTCCCTGCTATACGAAAGCCCCATCCAGCCCTGTGCCACCCGGGGGGTTCCAGGGTGCTGAGATGGCTGACGTTTTGCTCCGCTCACGATGGTCACCGCACCACGCAAGAACAGCCCAAAAACAGGCCAAAACAGCCCAAAAACGGGCCAAAACAGGCCATTTTTGGCTGCGCGAGCGAGCGGCGAGCGGCGAACAGTGAGCGAAGCGTGAGGCAGCACCGTCCCTGCTATACGAAAGCCCCATCCAGCCCTGTGCCACCCGGGGGGTTCCAGGGTGCTGAGATGGCTGACATTTTGCTCCGCTCACGACGGTCGCCGCGCCACACAAGAACAGCCCAAAAACAGGCCAAAACAGCCCAAAAACGGGCCAAAACAGGCCATTTTTGGCTGCGCGAGCGAGCGGCGAGCGGCGAACAGTGAGCGAAGCGTGAGGCAGCACCGTCCCTGCTATACGAAAGCCCCATCCAGCCCTGTGCCACCCGGGGGGTTCCAGGGTGCTGAGATGGCTGACATTTTGCTCCGCTCACGACGGTCGCCGCACCATGCAAGAACAGCCCAAAAACAGGCCAAAACGGCCCAAAAACGGGCCAAAACTGGCCATTTTTGGCTGCGCGAGCGAGCGGCGAGCGGCGGACAGCGAGCGAAGCGAGAGGCAGCACCGTCCCTGCTATACGAAAGCCCCATCCAGCCCTGTGCCACCCGGGGGGTTCCAGGGTGCTGAGATGGCTGACGTTTTGCTCCGCTCACGATGGTCACCGCACCACGCAAGAACAGCCCAAAAACAGGCCAAAACAGCCCAAAAACGGGCCAAAACAGGCCATTTTTGGCTGCGCGAGCGAGCGGCGAGCGGCGAACAGTGAGCGAAGCGTGAGGCAGCACCGTCCCTGCTATACGAAAGCCCCATCCAGCCCTGTGCCACCCGGGGGGTTCCAGGGTGCTGAGATGGCTGACATTTTGCTCCGCTCACGACGGTCGCCGCGCCACGCAAGAACAGCCCAAAAACAGGCCAAAACAGCCCAAAAACGGGCCAAAACAGGCCATTTTTGGCTGCGCGAGCGAGCGGCGAGCGGCGAACAGCGAGCGAAGCGTGAGGCAGCACCGTCCCTGCTATACGAAAGCCCCATCCAGCCCTGTGCCACCCGGGGGGTTCCAGGGTGCTGAGATGGCTGACATTTTGCTCCGCTCACGACGGTCGCCGCGCCACACAAGAACAGCCCAAAAACAGGCCAAAACAGCCCAAAAACGGGCCAAAACAGGCCATTTTTGGCTGCGCGAGCGAGCGGCGAGCGGCGAACAGCGAGCGAAGCGTGAGGCAGCACCGTCCCTGCTATACGAAAGCCCCATCCAGCCCTGTGCCACCCGGGGGGTTCCAGGGTGCTGAGATGGCTGACATTTTGCTCCGCTCACGACGGTCGCCGCGCCACGCAAGAACAGCCCAAAAACAGGCCAAAACAGCCCAAAAACGGGCCAAAACAGGCCATTTTTGGCTGCGCGAGCGAGCGGCGAGCGGCGAACAGCGAGCGAAGCGTGAGGCAGCACCGTCCCTGCTATACGAAAGCCCCATCCAGCCCTGTGCCACCCGGGGGGTTCCAGGGTGCTGAGATGGCTGACGTTTTGGTCCGCTCTCGACGGTCACCGCGCAACGCAAGAACAGGCCAAAAACTGGCCAAAACGGCCCAAAAACGGGCCAAAACTGGCCATTTTTGGCTGCGCGAGCGAGCGGCGAGTGGCGGACAGCGAGCGAAGCGAGAGGCAGCACCGTCCCTGCTATACGAAAGCCCCATCCAGCCCTGTGCCACCCGGGGGGTTCCAGGGTGCTGAGATGGCTGACATTTTGCTCCGCTCACGACGGTCGCCGCGCCATGCAAGAACAGCCCAAAAACAGGCCAAAACGGCCCAAAAACGGGCCAAAACTGGCCATTTTCGGCTGCGCGAGCGAGCGGCGAGCGGCGGACAGCGAGCGAAGCGAGAGGCAGCACCGTCCCTGCTATACGAAAGCCCCATCCAGCCCTGTGCCACCCGGGGGGTTCCAGGGTGCTGAGATGGCTGACGTTTTGCTCCGCTCACGATGGTCACCGCACCACGCAAGAACAGCCCAAAAACAGGCCAAAACAGCCCAAAAACGGGCCAAAACAGGCCATTTTTGGCTGCGCGAGCGAGCGGCGAGCGGCGAACAGTGAGCGAAGCGTGAGGCAGCACCGTCCCTGCTATACGAAAGCCCCATCCAGCCCTGTGCCACCCTGTCACGACCTTAGCTGGAATTGCCTAAGGCGTGCGGCACCCTTGCGGCCAACGACGCGAACTTAGCTTGCGTTGCCTAAGTCGCGAGTCACTCTTGCGGCAAAGACGCGAACTTAGCTTGCCTTGCCTAAGTCGCGCTTCGCCCTTGCGATCTTGCTCCGCAAGGATCAGCCCACTTTGTAACCTCTCGCAGGTCCCGAAGGACCTGTAAAAGAGACAGAGAGTTAGATCGAAAGAACGAGCAACGGACACGTCCCGAAGTCTCGCGAAAAGGAAAGCTTTACAAGCAATTCGTCGAACACCTTGTGTGCACAAGAGAAAAGAGGGAGAGGGGGAAAAGCAAGGCTTTCAAGGATGAACGAACAGCTGCAAGCCCACAAACAGCCGCTCACCTGGTCCCGGACGCAACACCAAGTTCCCGTAAAGGTCACGTGCGAACTTGCGAAAGAGTGTTCAACGCCCGGTATATAACCGAAGCCCCATCCAGCCATGTGCCACCCGGGGGGTTCCTGGGTGCTGAGATGGCTGACGTTTTGGTGAGCGGAGGCAGCACTCCGCTCACCTCCCGCGGCACGCGAAAACGAAGCCGTTTTGGGCTGTTTTGGGGCTGTTTTGCTCGGTTCGGTGAGCGGTCGCTTTGCAACGCTGCAGCTTGTTCGAACTTACATATTTACAAGCAAAATGACCCAAAACCATGAGAAAACATGCTGTTGGGCAGCTGTACATGCGGGTGTGAGCGACGAACGGTTCGTTGAACGGAGTTGTTGCGGGTGCGCGACGACCGTTCGTGACATTCTCCCCCACTTAAACTGTCGACGCCCTCGTCGACGCTTGTTGGTAGGTGTTGATGACTTCTTCTTCATGTCGCAGGGCGTCTTCAGGCTCCCAACTGGCTTCAGTTCGGGGAAGCTTTCGCCACTTCACCAAGTACTCTGTCTGTTCCGCTCCGTTGGGTAGCTTTATCTTGCGATCCGCCAGAATGGTTTCCACTCGCTTCTCGTAGGAGGCTGTGATGGGAGGTAGCCGAGTTGGAACACTTCGAGAAGCGTCTTGCGGATCCGAATGGTAGGCCTTCAGGTTGCTGGCGTGAAGAACGTTGTGAATTTTGAACCACGCCGGCAGCTGCAACTTGTAAGAAACATTGCCTACCCTGCTGATAATTGGGAAGGGTCCTTCATACTTACGCACCAATCCTTTGTGAACTCTGTTCCTGAAGAATTGGAGTGATGCTGGTTGGAGCTTTACCAACACCAAATCGCCAACTTTGAACTCTTGCGGTCGCCTTCCCAAGTCGGCCCACTTCTTCATCCTCTTTGCCGCCTTCTCCAAGTAAGCCCGCGCAATATCTGCATTTCGGTGCCACTCCTTAGCGAAATGATAGGCTGAAGGACTACTTCCAGTATACCCAATTGCCATGGTGTGCGGAGTCGACGGTTGTTGTCCAGTGATAATTTCGAAGGGGCTCTTGTTGGACGCAGAGCTCCGCTGCAAGTTGTAGGAGAATTGGGCAATGTCCAACAGCTTCACCCAATCTCGTTGATTGGCACTCACGTAGTGCCGGAGATATTGCTCCAAGAGCGAATTTATTCTTTCAGTCTGACCATCCGTCTGGGGGTGGAGGCTTGTAGAGAAGTATAATTTTGATCCCAACAATTTGAATAGCTCGGTCCAGAATCGTCCTAGAAACCGAGCGTCTCGATCACTAATGATATTGTGTGGGACTCCCCAATACTTCACTACGTCCCTCATCATTAGTCTGGCCGCCTCTTCTGCTGAACAGTGTAGGGGAGCAGCAATGAAAGTTGCATACTTCGAAAACCGATCGACCACCACGAGTATCGATCCGAGTCCCCCTACAGGTGGCAAACTTGATATGAAGTCTAAGGAAATGCTCTCCCATGGCCTTTCTGGTACGGGCAACGGCTCCAAAAGCCCCACCGGCTTCCGCTGCTCCACCTTGTCTTGTTGGCAAGTAAGGCATGTTCGAACATACTCCTCCACATCAATCCCCATCTTTGGCCAGTAGAAGGCCCTCTCCACGAGAGCCAACGTTCTGTGAATGCCGGGGTGTCCAGCCCAAAGGGAATCGTGACACTCTTTCAAGAGTTCACGCCTTAGATTGTCCACTCGGGGAACATAAACCCTATTCCCTTTTGTGTAAACAAGTCCCTCCTGGACCCAAAATCGTCGTGCCTTGCCTTCTTTGATGAGCTGCATCAGGATAACGGCCTGGGGATCACTATACAGTCCATCTCTGATTCGGGAAAGGAAGGTGGAGTGTAACTGACTTGCTTGGCCTCTGCCCTCCAGTTGTGCAGCATTCACGCATTCCACTTTCCGACTCAGTGCATCGGCCACGACATTCGCCTTCCCGGGCTTGTATTCCATTGCCATGTCGAATTCGGCCAGGAAGTCCTGCCACCTTGCCTGCTTTGGTGAGAGTTTCTTCTGAGTTTGGAAATAGCTCAGGGCGATGTTGTCTGTCCTCAGCACAAATCGCGACCCAAGGAGGTAGTGTCGCCAAACTCGTAGGCAGTGGATCACCGCTGTCATCTCCTTCTCATGCACTGGATACCGCCTCTCGGTCTCGTTGAGTTTGCGGCTCTCGTAGGCCACCGGATGACCTTCTTGCATGAGTACTCCACCAATAGCAAAGTCCGAAGCATCTGTATGGACTTCAAAGGGCTCTCCATAGTTTGGCAATTTGAGCACTGGTTCTTCTAGAACAGCAGCCTTCAGATCTTGGAATGCTATCTCACATTTGTCAGACCACTTCCAAGGCTGCTCCTTCTTCAGCAACTCCGTCAGTGGGGTTGCCCGCTTCGAATATCCAGCAATGAAGCGTCGATAGTAGTTGACGAAACCAAGGAAGGATCTCAACTCTGGCACCTTCTTTGGAGTTCGCCATTCCGCAACTGCTTGCACCTTCGACTTGTCCATCCGGATGGAGCCATCACCGATTCGGTGCCCCAAGAACAGGATCTCAGTCTGAGCAAAGTAGCATTTCTCCCTTTTTACGAACAAAGTGTTCTCCCTGAGAACCTTGAAAATCGTCCGAAGGTGCTTGACGTGCTCCTCGAGCGTTTGGCTGTAAACGACGATGTCGTCCAAGTAGACGACCACGAACTTATCCAAATACTCCTTGAATAGCTGGTTCATGAGAGTACAGAATGTTGCCGGAGCGTTGGTTAAGCCGAAAGGCATCACCAAGAACTCAAACGCTCCATATCTGGTCACACATGTAGTCTTTGCTTCGTCGCCTTCAGCAATGCGCACCTGCCAATACCCCGACCGAAGGTCGAGTTTTGAGAAATACTTCGCCTTGCCCAATTGGTCGAACAAGTCCGCGATGAGCGGAATGGGATACTTGTTCTTCACCGTTACTTTGTTGAGGGCTCGATAGTCGACGCATAATCGGAGACTCCCATCTTGTTTCTTCTGAAAGAGAACTGGAGCTCCGAAAGGTGCTTTTGAGCTGCGGATGAGACCACCGCTTAGCAGTTCACCTAACTGCTTTCTAAGTTCTGCCAACTCTGGCGGGGCCATGCGATAGGGTGGTCTCGCTGGAGGCTTCACTCCTGGCTCCAGCTCAATACTGTGATCCACGCCTCTGCGTGGCGGAAGAGTCTTCGGCAACTCAGGTGGCATAACGTCTTTGAACTCCTTCAGGACGTTGGCCACCACAGCAGGTTCTTGAATGGCTTCTTCATTGAGTGGCTCTAGCTTCATAGCAGCCACGAATGTTAGTTCGCCCTTTCGCACCCCTTTCTTCAATTGTAATGCCGAAATATGTTGGGGCTCCTTGGTTCCTCTCCGAGAGACGGGCACCACACAGGGGTCATCGCCTCCCATCATACATAGGGAATTCAAGAATGGCATCGGCACCAACTTCGCCGCGTGCATAAACTCCATTCCAAGAATCACTTGGAAGTCGTCTAGTGGCACGGCCATCATGTTGGTGGTTCCGCTCCAAGTCCCGATTCTGATGGGAACTCCCTTCGCCAATCCGGAGATTCGCCTGGCCTCCGAGTTCACTGCTTTCATTCGGCTTGGGCTCTTCTCCAATGTCAACCCAAGTCGCTGTGCTTCACGATCGGCTATGAAGTTGTGGGTAGCGCCCGTGTCCACCATTGCACGGGTCGTTTGGCCATTCAGCTTGATGTCCACATACATCAGTTCACTACTTCCTGCTTTTTGTGCCTTCGTCTTCATGTTCTCCCCCACTTGACCCCGCATAGCGTTCAACAAACGCATTGCTCCCATTCGGGGTCCTTGCGACTCTTCATCGTCGCTGCTGGATTCAGAACTGCTTGAGCTAAGGGCAACAGCTTTGCCCTTGTCCGATCGGGGAGGGTGGATAGAAGCTGTCAGAGCGTTGAGTGCCTGCTTCTGTGGGCACTCCCTTACCATGTGCGGTCCTCCGCACAAGAAGCATCCTCCAGGTTTCGAGGCCTTGCCTTTTGGGTTCGGCCCTTTGTGGGAGCTCTTCTTCTTCTGTTCGCCCCCGAGCTCCTTCCCTCGAGAATGTTTTTGAGGGCGATTGCTTGAAGATTGTTTCCTTCTCGCTGGGTCTTCAGAGGAAACGAAGTCGGTGAGCCTTTCTGCAGCTGCAATTGCCCCGACCACGTCGGTAACATTCCTTCGATTCAGCTCTTGCTGAGCCCATGGTTTCAAACCATCAAGGAAACTGAACAACTTGTCCTTCTCGGACATGTCCTGTATGTCCAGCATCAGTGCAGAAAACTGCTTTACATAGTCTCGGATGGTGGTACTTTGGCGGAGTTGTCTCAACTTCCTTCTTGCGACGAACTCTGTGTTCTCCGGTAGGAACTGAGTTCTCAACTCTCGCTTCAAGTCTTCCCATGTGTCGACTCGACACCGACCTTGTTGGATTTCCTCCCAACGAGTTCGCCACCAAAGTTTCGCATCTCCGTTCAGATACATTGTTGCTATTGAAACTTTGGTATCTTCAGAATCGGGTCTCGTAGCTCGGAAGTATTGTTCCATGTCAAACAGAAAGTTCTCGAGCTCCTTGGCATCTCTGGCCCCTCCGTATCCATGGGGCTCAGGTGCCCTCAAGTTTTGTGGCGGTGCAACGCGGGTGTTGCCTCCTCCCGCATTTAGCGTTCTTGTGAGCATAGCCACCTTCGCCGTGAGTTCCGCCACAACATCTTGTAAGTGCTGCACGGAGTCCTTGGTGTCATCGGACAGTCGGTCGACTAGGGCCTCGACCTTGTCGATCCTGGACTCCGCTTCCTCTTGCGAGCTCTCTACCCCAACAAGTCTTTGTTGGCCATGGTAGAGTTCCTCCATGCTCGCTTCCAGAACATCCAGGCGGGTTTCCGCCGTCGTGAGTCTCTCCTTATGACTCTTTTTCCCAGTTAGCGCACCAGATTGCGCTTCCTCCGCTCGCGGAGAGTTGCCAACTTCTCGCTCATCCTGTTCGCTGCCGCGATCCTCATGAGCGGCTCCAACAGCATGAGAGCGAGTGTGCACATGCAGCCCACCTGCGGCTGCTTGGGGCAAGGGTCCGGCCTGCCCCGTCTTGCTTGATTCGCCACGATGCTTTGCCATGGCGAAGTTGCGAAGTTCGTTCGCTGTTCGATCGAAGAGCTTGCCCGCTCTGATACCACAATGTCACGACCTTAGCTGGAATTGCCTAAGGCGTGCGGCACCCTTGCGGCCAACGACGCGAACTTAGCTTGCGTTGCCTAAGTCGCGAGTCACTCTTGCGGCAAAGACGCGAACTTAGCTTGCCTTGCCTAAGTCGCGCTTCGCCCTTGCGATCTTGCTCCGCAAGGATCAGCCCACTTTGTAACCTCTCGCAGGTCCCGAAGGACCTGTAAAAGAGACAGAGAGTTAGATCGAAAGAACGAGCAACGGACACGTCCCGAAGTCTCGCGAAAAGGAAAGCTTTACAAGCAATTCGTCGAACACCTTGTGTGCACAAGAGAAAAGAGGGAGAGGGGGAAAAGCAAGGCTTTCAAGGATGAACGAACAGCTGCAAGCCCACAAACAGCCGCTCACCTGGTCCCGGACGCAACACCAAGTTCCCGTAAAGGTCACGTGCGAACTTGCGAAAGAGTGTTCAACGCCCGGTATATAACCGAAGCCCCATCCAGCCATGTGCCACCCGGGGGGTTCCTGGGTGCTGAGATGGCTGACGTTTTGGTGAGCGGAGGCAGCACTCCGCTCACCTCCCGCGGCACGCGAAAACGAAGCCGTTTTGGGCTGTTTTGGGGCTGTTTTGCTCGGTTCGGTGAGCGGTCGCTTTGCAACGCTGCAGCTTGTTCGAACTTACATATTTACAAGCAAAATGACCCAAAACCATGAGAAAACATGCTGTTGGGCAGCTGTACATGCGGGTGTGAGCGACGAACGGTTCGTTGAACGGAGTTGTTGCGGGTGCGCGACGACCATTCGTGACAACCCGGGGGGTTCCAGGGTGCTGAGATGGCTGACGTTTTGCTCCGCTCTCGACGGTCACCGCGCAACGCAAGAACAGGCCAAAAACTGGCCAAAACGGCCCAAAAACGGGCCAAAACTGGCCATTTTTGGCTGCGCGAGCGAGCGGCGAGTGGCGGACAGCAAGCGAAGCGAGAGGCAGCACCGTCCCTGCTATACGAAAGCCCCATCCAGCCCTGTGCCACCCGGGGGGTTCCAGGGTGCTGAGATGGCTGACATTTTGCTCCGCTCACGACGGTCGCCGCACCACGCAAGAACAGCCCAAAAACAGGCCAAAACGGCCCAAAAACGGGCCAAAACTGGCCATTTTTGGCTGCGCGAGCGAGCGGCGAGCGGCGGACAGCGAGCGAAGCGAGAGGCAGCACCGTCCCTGCTATACGAAAGCCCCATCCAGCCCTGTGCCACCCGGGGGGTTCCAGGGTGCTGAGATGGCTGACGTTTTGCTCCGCTCACGATGGTCACCGCACCACGCAAGAACAGCCCAAAAACAGGCCAAAACAGCCCAAAAACGGGCCAAAACAGGCCATTTTTGGCTGCGCGAGCGAGCGGCGAGCGGCGAACAGTGAGCGAAGCGTGAGGCAGCACCGTCCCTGCTATAC
>NW_027021339.1:386863-391863 GCF_036884655.1 Musa acuminata AAA Group | reverse complement strand
GCTTGTGGATCTCGTTTGAGGCGTTCTCTCTAACCCGTTCTCTCTTTTGATGGTCCTAAGGGACAATGGGAGGCTTCGGGGAGGCTGACCTTTGCGGACGGACACGCAAGGGTGCCGCACGACTTAGGCAAAACCAGCTAAGTCCGTGTCATATGGTATCAGAGCGGGACAAGCACTCATAGAAACACTTGACATGCAAACGTGGGGGACCTAGCGGGGCTGCGTTGAGGGCAGTCAGCACACGCGCGACCGTTTGAGGGAAAACGGGCATGGAGATGTAGGGAAAGGAGTCGCTCAGAGGAGCGGGCATCCGAGATTGGCATTCAGAGGAATGGCCAACCCTTCGCGCAAGAGGCACCACGAGAACAGGCAAGCTTGGAAGAATTTGGAGCGCACAAAGGTTGGGATGGCTGAGTTTGAGCTACGGCTCAACGTTGACAACTATACTTGATGGTGCTCTAGGCAAGCGAGGCGCTTGGCAAGAATGAGACCATCCAAGGTGGAATGAGTTGCTCAACGACCAAAAGAGTTTTGCAAAGCTCACAGAGGTGAGGGGAATTGCTAACTCGAAGAATTTGGTACTCATGCATGGGCTTGTATGCGAACGACGGAATGTTCGTGGCCATCCCAAGGCGGCCGAGACTCGGCACCATGGAGCATTGAAACTTTCTCTTCGGCATGTGAAGGATACGTCCGTAGGCGGCTGAAGTGTGCAATGAGTTCAGCATGTTGCTAGACCTTGAGGGATGCAGTGGGGGCTGTATTGACGGGGAGTCGCAATCTAGCAAGTGCGTTTGCAGGAGGCAGAACAATGCACAGTTTGTTTAGCAGATCGGAGTAGTCCAAGGGGATGGTGGTCTCCGAAACGAAGAGAGATGTTGCTCCAACGGGATAAGTCTCAGCACTCCAGAGGGAGAATCATGTGAGACGGACTTCACATGTTGAGGAAGAGTACCTCACAAACAACAACTCCACGAAGCTCAATGGACCGAGCAAGCAGCGAGGAGTTGCCGCATGATCTCGCTTGAGAGAATGCATTGGTGGATGCATTGCGAGATCAAGTGGGGGAGCAACACAAATGAAGGCACACTTGGAGTCGATGTGGAGATCGGACTCAAGGGAGGGCTGACCCGTGGAATGGTGGGCGCGAGGGCCACCATCAACTCAATGCAAAAACGAGGAGCGGAACAACTTGGGTGTAACTTGGCGAAGTACCCAAGCCGCATGAAGGGAGCCAGCAGAGAAGTTGGAACATGGAGCAGAGGCACAGTGCTTTCCTTAGACAGAGGTCAAGGACATGAACTCTTGCAGAGGCAAGAGCAGGATCATGTTGTTCCATGGGTCCTTCATTCCGACGGAGCGGACTCATCTTGCATGGTGCCAAAGACGAAGGGAGCTTCGGGGCACATGCACCTTATCTCGGAGGAGCATTTGAGGGAGGAACTAAGGCGACTCAATTTGCAGAGGCGAAGTTGGGTTCAGAAGGCCTTAACACGGGGCAAGAGGACGCAGAGGCGGGTACTCTTGAAGAATATGCCACAGTGTTGCCATTCGAGTTGCTATGAAGGAAGCGGTGCGCAGCGGAGATTGTGCTGGTAGGGGCAGAGGCCCAGGATCCAGACAATGGTGCACAAATTACAGTGAAGTCAGTGGACTTCGGGAGCTACTAGGCGACGGACTGTCCTAGAGCGGTGCTTCATCTAGGTGTGACCCAAGAGTGGGTGGATGAAGATCGATTGCCAAAGGAGCGAACAAAATCGAAGGTGGAGGAGACCCTGCGATGTATTGGCAGAGGCCACACAGCGGAGGGTTCACAATTCGAGTTTATTCCACAAGGATCAGAATGCAATGGAGATGTCACCAGGAGGCGACATGGTGCAGCGGATCGTGGTGGAACAGTTCGATGGCAATGCGATACACACGACCTTGTCCCGTGAGGGATGAGATCATATGGAGGTATGATCGGGAGCTACTGGGAGCTCCGCTTTGGTGAACAACACGACGGCAAGAAGGGCTATGGATTCAAGGAGTGAAGGCCATGGTACCGCAGAGGCGGGTCTTCCGGGCGTGCACCGAATTTTGCATCGGATGAAAACCTTGGTCATCAGCATATGGGGGCTAGGTTCCACCAAGGGTTTTGTTCGTATGCAAGTACCAGGGAGTCCCATGGGAGGGACTTGATCATGCAGAGGTATGATCGAAGCAGCTGGAGAGTTGGACTGCTCCAGAGCTCATATTCGCTTAAGGGAGCCCGGCAAGTCAGAGGACAAGGCCGAGTAAGCGAACGTTGTTACCAAGGAAGCTATGGAGAACAGAATCGGTGCAAACCCTACAATGCAATGGCAGAGGCCATGCATGGGAGTTGCAGTCTGTCTTTCCATCGACCAAACAGACTGCTTGGAGAACACGGAGGTGTTGGAGCAGGGGGTCGAAAGGGGCGAGGAAGCGACGATGAGTCCAGAGGGACTTAGCTACCCAAAGTCAAGCAATCAGTTAGAATGGAGGTGGACTCAGAGGAGTGCCACAGAGACATGTCTACTGATCGTGAAGAAAAGGGATGCAGATGCGAGGCGACGGATAGTAGGGCCATGGGCATTGCAGCGCCATGGTACCGCAGAGGCGGGACTTCCGTGCAAGTCATTGATCCCTTGCTCTCACGGAGGGAGAGCGTTTGGTCGTGAAAGGGGCCGAGGAGGTGGAGCATGCAGAGGCAATCTCCAAGTACCGGGACAAGGCTGAAGGGCAGAGGCCGAGGAACTTCGTAAGACCGGTGTCAGTGTGCTTCTCATCAAGACAGCCGTAAGTGAAGGACTTCGGGTCATGCAAGAGTGCACGACCAAGGAACGAAGCTGGCAGTACGCGGTGCTGTACCTTTGCTACTCAGTGGAGTAGGCGGCAGGGTTGATGGAGAAGACGGTACAATCCCAGAGGCGACCTCATCTATCAGAGAATTACTCCAAGTTGGGGTGAAAACTTCTCGCATTTCAGAAGTTCGATGGCATTGAGAAGGTGAATCACAGTAACTAACTCAATGCAAGGAGTGCAAACACTTCAAGTGCTTCAGAAGTGTGAGCAAAGAGCAGGCGAAGGCCAGTAACCAGCTCGATGCATGAAGTACAACCTCGAGGAGGCGGGCGAAGTCAAGTAACCTTTGCCTTCTCAACTCTTAAGAGAATGGGCGAAACCGAGTACCCCGGTTCTCTTATCTATCCAGCAGAGGAGCTCTGCACAAGTTCAAAGACCCTTCGAAGATAATGGAAGACAATAGTTGTCAAATCCTCACCAACGGTGATCAGTGCTACTGAGAGTAGATTGTCCGCTTCATTTCCCAACGAAATGCCAATCGAAAGCGGAAGTGATGCGAACCTACTTGGATGTGACAACTAACTGAAAGAAGAGTCAATGGGCAGATTTTGTGGAGGAAGGACCCAAAAACTTCAGAAGTTTGCGAGGCGATGCTCGTTAAAGCTCCAACAAGCATCCACCCAGTTCAAGCAGCATGTGGGAATTTTGAGAGACTGGCGCAGTAAAGATGGTCTTTTCCTTCATCTGGGAGATCCGCAGGAATCAACAAGGATCAACACAACTCAGCCAACCCCACACCACAGTCAGAGTCATTGGTGAGTTGAAGCAGCATGGCGGATCAAAGTTCGACTACTCAAAAATAGCAGCGGAGAGCAGCTGGGAGCCAGGAGGCGCATTGCAGCTGGAGCAGAAGATTGAAGACTCAGCAAAGGCGAAGAGTTGCAGTGTTCACAAAGGCTTCGACGAGGACGTCGAAGGGATAAGTGGGGGAGAATGTCACGGACAAACTTCTCAACAAGACGTTGGATGTAATGCTTATGTGTGTCCGTGTCTTTTGGCATGTTCATGCCCTGTACAGAATGTAAAGGGGCGGCCGAAGGCTTATAAGTCCCATTTTAGTTGGGTTGGTGGCCTCTTTAGGCTGTAAATAAAGGTTGTGTCATGTGGACACGTGAGAGAGCTTCTCGGTCTGTAATGGACCATTTTACCCTTTGTTGTGCCACTGTTCAGAGCTTGTAAAGTCTGTTTGTAATTTGCATTGTCTATGAAGTGTTTTTCGGACATGTTTGCTTGTGGATCTCGTTTGAGGCGTTCTCTCTAACCCGTTCTCTCTTTTGATGGTCCTAAGGGACAATGGGAGGCTTCGGGGAGGCTGACCTTTGCGGACGGACACGCAAGGGTGCCGCACGACTTAGGCAAAACCAGCTAAGTCCGTGTCAACCCGGGGGGTTCCAGGGTGCTGAGATGGCTGACGTTTTGGTCCGCTCTCGACGGTCACCGCGCAACGCAAGAACAGGCCAAAAACTGGCCAAAACGGCCCAAAAACGGGCCAAAACTGGCCATTTTTGGCTGCGCGAGCGAGCGGCGAGTGGCGGACAGCGAGCGAAGCGAGAGGCAGCACCGTCCCTGCTATACGAAAGCCCCATCCAGCCCTGTGCCACCCGGGGGGTTCCAGGGTGCTGAGATGGCTGACATTTTGCTCCGCTCACGACGGTCGCCGCGCCATGCAAGAACAGCCCAAAAACAGGCCAAAACGGCCCAAAAACGGGCCAAAACTGGCCATTTTTGGCTGCGCGAGCGAGCGGCGAGCGGCGGACAGCGAGCGAAGCGAGAGGCAGCACCGTCCCTGCTATACGAAAGCCCCATCCAGCCCTGTGCCACCCGGGGGGTTCCAGGGTGCTGAGATGGCTGACGTTTTGCTCCGCTCACGATGGTCACCGCACCACGCAAGAACAGCCCAAAAACAGGCCAAAACAGCCCAAAAACGGGCCAAAACAGGCCATTTTTGGCTGCGCGAGCGAGCGGCGAGCGGCGAACAGTGAGCGAAGCGTGAGGCAGCACCGTCCCTGCTATACGAAAGCCCCATCCAGCCCTGTGCCACCCGGGGGGTTCCAGGGTGCTGAGATGGCTGACGTTTTGCTCCGCTCTCGACGGTCACCGCGCAACGCAAGAACAGGCCAAAAACTGGCCAAAAC
>NW_027021339.1:361863-366863 GCF_036884655.1 Musa acuminata AAA Group | reverse complement strand
TCCCTGCTATACGAAAGCCCCATCCAGCCCTGTGCCACCCGGGGGGTTCCAGGGTGCTGAGATGGCTGACGTTTTGCTCCGCTCACGATGGTCACCGCACCACGCAAGAACAGCCCAAAAACAGGCCAAAACAGCCCAAAAACGGGCCAAAACAGGCCATTTTTGGCTGCGCGAGCGAGCGGCGAGCGGCGAACAGTGAGCGAAGCGTGAGGCAGCACCGTCCCTGCTATACGAAAGCCCCATCCAGCCCTGTGCCACCCGGGGGGTTCCAGGGTGCTGAGATGGCTGACGTTTTGCTCCGCTCTCGACGGTCACCGCGCAACGCAAGAACAGGCCAAAAACTGGCCAAAACGGCCCAAAAACGGGCCAAAACTGGCCATTTTTGGCTGCGCGAGCGAGCGGCGAGTGGCGGACAGCAAGCGAAGCGAGAGGCAGCACCGTCCCTGCTATACGAAAGCCCCATCCAGCCCTGTGCCACCCGGGGGGTTCCAGGGTGCTGAGATGGCTGACATTTTGCTCCGCTCACGACGGTCGCCGCACCACGCAAGAACAGCCCAAAAACAGGCCAAAACGGCCCAAAAACGGGCCAAAACTGGCCATTTTTGGCTGCGCGAGCGAGCGGCGAGCGGCGGACAGCGAGCGAAGCGAGAGGCAGCACCGTCCCTGCTATACGAAAGCCCCATCCAGCCCTGTGCCACCCGGGGGGTTCCAGGGTGCTGAGATGGCTGACGTTTTGCTCCGCTCACGATGGTCACCGCACCACGCAAGAACAGCCCAAAAACAGGCCAAAACAGCCCAAAAACGGGCCAAAACAGGCCATTTTTGGCTGCGCGAGCGAGCGGCGAGCGGCGAACAGTGAGCGAAGCGTGAGGCAGCACCGTCCCTGCTATACGAAAGCCCCATCCAGCCCTGTGCCACCCGGGGGGTTCCAGGGTGCTGAGATGGCTGACATTTTGCTCCGCTCACGACGGTCGCCGCGCCACGCAAGAACAGCCCAAAAACAGGCCAAAACAGCCCAAAAACGGGCCAAAACAGGCCATTTTTGGCTGCGCGAGCGAGCGGCGAGCGGCGAACAGCGAGCGAAGCGTGAGGCAGCACCGTCCCTGCTATACGAAAGCCCCATCCAGCCCTGTGCCACCCGGGGGGTTCCAGGGTGCTGAGATGGCTGACATTTTGCTCCGCTCACGACGGTCGCCGCGCCACACAAGAACAGCCCAAAAACAGGCCAAAACAGCCCAAAAACGGGCCAAAACAGGCCATTTTTGGCTGCGCGAGCGAGCGGCGAGCGGCGAACAGCGAGCGAAGCGTGAGGCAGCACCGTCCCTGCTATACGAAAGCCCCATCCAGCCCTGTGCCACCCGGGGGGTTCCAGGGTGCTGAGATGGCTGACATTTTGCTCCGCTCACGACGGTCGCCGCGCCACGCAAGAACAGCCCAAAAACAGGCCAAAACAGCCCAAAAACGGGCCAAAACAGGCCATTTTTGGCTGCGCGAGCGAGCGGCGAGCGGCGAACAGCGAGCGAAGCGTGAGGCAGCACCGTCCCTGCTATACGAAAGCCCCATCCAGCCCTGTGCCACCCTGTCACGGACAAACTTCTCAACAAGACGTTGGATGTAATGCTTATGTGTGTCCGTGTCTTTTGGCATGTTCATGCCCTGTACAGAATGTAAAGGGGCGGCCGAAGGCTTATAAGTCCCATTTTAGTTGGGTTGGTGGCCTCTTTAGGCTGTAAATAAAGGTTGTGTCATGTGGACACGTGAGAGAGCTTCTCGGTCTGTAATGGACCATTTTACCCTTTGTTGTGCCACTGTTCAGAGCTTGTAAAGTCTGTTTGTAATTTGCATTGTCTATGAAGTGTTTTTCGGACATGTTTGCTTGTGGATCTCGTTTGAGGCGTTCTCTCTAACCCGTTCTCTCTTTTGATGGTCCTAAGGGACAATGGGAGGCTTCGGGGAGGCTGACCTTTGCGGACGGACACGCAAGGGTGCCGCACGACTTAGGCAAAACCAGCTAAGTCCGTGTCATATGGTATCAGAGCGGGACAAGCACTCATAGAAACACTTGACATGCAAACGTGGGGGACCTAGCGGGGCTGCGTTGAGGGCAGTCAGCACACGCGCGACCGTTTGAGGGAAAACGGGCATGGAGATGTAGGGAAAGGAGTCGCTCAGAGGAGCGGGCATCCGAGATTGGCATTCAGAGGAATGGCCAACCCTTCGCGCAAGAGGCACCACGAGAACAGGCAAGCTTGGAAGAATTTGGAGCGCACAAAGGTTGGGATGGCTGAGTTTGAGCTACGGCTCAACGTTGACAACTATACTTGATGGTGCTCTAGGCAAGCGAGGCGCTTGGCAAGAATGAGACCATCCAAGGTGGAATGAGTTGCTCAACGACCAAAAGAGTTTTGCAAAGCTCACAGAGGTGAGGGGAATTGCTAACTCGAAGAATTTGGTACTCATGCATGGGCTTGTATGCGGACGACGGAATGTTCGTGGCCATCCCAAGGCGGCCGAGACTCGGCACCATGGAGCATTGAAACTTTCTCTTCGGCATGTGAAGGATACGTCCGTAGGCGGCTGAAGTGTGCAATGAGTTCAGCATGTTGCTAGACCTTGAGGGATGCAGTGGGGGCTGTATTGACGGGGAGTCGCAATCTAGCAAGTGCGTTTGCAGGAGGCAGAACAATGCACAGTTTGTTTAGCAGATCGGAGTAGTCCAAGGGGATGGTGGTCTCCGAAACGAAGAGAGATGTTGCTCCAACGGGATAAGTCTCAGCACTCCAGAGGGAGAATCATGTGAGACGGACTTCACATGTTGAGGAAGAGTACCTCACAAACAACAACTCCACGAAGCTCAATGGACCGAGCAAGCAGCGAGGAGTTGCCGCATGATCTCGCTTGAGAGAATGCATTGGTGGATGCATTGCGAGATCAAGTGGGGGAGCAACACAAATGAAGGCACACTTGGAGTCGATGTGGAGATCGGACTCAAGGGAGGGCTGACCCGTGGAATGGTGGGCGCGAGGGCCACCATCAACTCAATGCAAAAACGAGGAGCGGAACAACTTGGGTGTAACTTGGCGAAGTACCCAAGCCGCATGAAGGGAGCCAGCAGAGAAGTTGGAACATGGAGCAGAGGCACAGTGCTTTCCTTAGACAGAGGTCAAGGACATGAACTCTTGCAGAGGCAAGAGCAGGATCATGTTGTTCCATGGGTCCTTCATTCCGACGGAGCGGACTCATCTTGCATGGTGCCAAAGACGAAGGGAGCTTCGGGGCACATGCACCTTATCTCGGAGGAGCATTTGAGGGAGGAACTAAGGCGACTCAATTTGCAGAGGCGAAGTTGGGTTCAGAAGGCCTTAACACGGGGCAAGAGGACGCAGAGGCGGGTACTCTTGAAGAATATGCCACAGTGTTGCCATTCGAGTTGCTATGAAGGAAGCGGTGCGCAGCGGAGATTGTGCTGGTAGGGGCAGAGGCCCAGGATCCAGACAATGGTGCACAAATTACAGTGAAGTCAGTGGACTTCGGGAGCTACTAGGCGACGGACTGTCCTAGAGCGGTGCTTCATCTAGGTGTGACCCAAGAGTGGGTGGATGAAGATCGATTGCCAAAGGAGCGAACAAAATCGAAGGTGGAGGAGACCCTGCGATGTATTGGCAGAGGCCACACAGCGGAGGGTTCACAATTCGAGTTTATTCCACAAGGATCAGAATGCAATGGAGATGTCACCAGGAGGCGACATGGTGCAGCGGATCGTGGTGGAACAGTTCGATGGCAATGCGATACACACGACCTTGTCCCGTGAGGGATGAGATCATATGGAGGTATGATCGGGAGCTACTGGGAGCTCCGCTTTGGTGAACAACACGACGGCAAGAAGGGCTATGGATTCAAGGAGTGAAGGCCATGGTACCGCAGAGGCGGGTCTTCCGGGCGTGCACCGAATTTTGCATCGGATGAAAACCTTGGTCATCAGCATATGGGGGCTAGGTTCCACCAAGGGTTTTGTTCGTATGCAAGTACCAGGGAGTCCCATGGGAGGGACTTGATCATGCAGAGGTATGATCGAAGCAGCTGGAGAGTTGGACTGCTCCAGAGCTCATATTCGCTTAAGGGAGCCCGGCAAGTCAGAGGACAAGGCCGAGTAAGCGAACGTTGTTACCAAGGAAGCTATGGAGAACAGAATCGGTGCAAACCCTACAATGCAATGGCAGAGGCCATGCATGGGAGTTGCAGTCTGTCTTTCCATCGACCAAACAGACTGCTTGGAGAACACGGAGGTGTTGGAGCAGGGGGTCGAAAGGGGCGAGGAAGCGACGATGAGTCCAGAGGGACTTAGCTACCCAAAGTCAAGCAATCAGTTAGAATGGAGGTGGACTCAGAGGAGTGCCACAGAGACATGTCTACTGATCGTGAAGAAAAGGGATGCAGATGCGAGGCGACGGATAGTAGGGCCATGGGCATTGCAGCGCCATGGTACCGCAGAGGCGGGACTTCCGTGCAAGTCATTGATCCCTTGCTCTCACGGAGGGAGAGCGTTTGGTCGTGAAAGGGGCCGAGGAGGTGGAGCATGCAGAGGCAATCTCCAAGTACCGGGACAAGGCTGAAGGGCAGAGGCCGAGGAACTTCGTAAGACCGGTGTCAGTGTGCTTCTCATCAAGACAGCCGTAAGTGAAGGACTTCGGGTCATGCAAGAGTGCACGACCAAGGAACGAAGCTGGCAGTACGCGGTGCTGTACCTTTGCTACTCAGTGGAGTAGGCGGCAGGGTTGATGGAGAAGACGGTACAATCCCAGAGGCGACCTCATCTATCAGAGAATTACTCCAAGTTGGGGTGAAAACTTCTCGCATTTCAGAAGTTCGATGGCATTGAGAAGGTGAATCACAGTAACTAACTCAATGCAAGGAGTGCAAACACTTCAAGTGCTTCAGAAGTGTGAGCAAAGAGCAGGCGAAGGCCAGTAACCAGCTCGATGCATGAAGTACAACCTCGA
>NW_027021339.1:349363-351863 GCF_036884655.1 Musa acuminata AAA Group | reverse complement strand
GCTGCGCGAGCGAGCGGCGAACAGCGAGCGAAGCGTGAGGCAGCACCGTCCCTGCTATACGAAAGCCCCATCCAGCCCTGTGCCACCCGGGGGGTTCCAGGGTGCTGAGATGGCTGACATTTTGCTCCGCTCACGACGGTCGCCGCGGCACGCAAGAACAGCCCAAAAACAGGCAAAAACAGCCCAAAAACGGGCCAAAACTGGCCATTTTTGGCTGAGCGAGCGAGCAGCGAGCGGCGAACAGCGAGCGAAGCGAGAGGCAGCACCGTCCCTGCTATACGAAAGCCCCATCCAGCCCTGTGCCACCCGGGGGGTTCCAGGGTGCTGAGATGGCTGACGTTTTGCTCCGCTCTCGACGGTCACCGCGCAACGCAAGAACAGGCCAAAAACTGGCCAAAACGGCCCAAAAACGGGCCAAAACTGGCCATTTTTGGCTGCGCGAGCGAGCGGCGAGTGGCGGACAGCGAGCGAAGCGAGAGGCAGCACCGTCCCTGCTATACGAAAGCCCCATCCAGCCCTGTGCCACCCGGGGGGTTCCAGGGTGCTGAGATGGCTGACATTTTGCTCCGCTCACGACGGTCGCCGCACCACGCAAGAACAGCCCAAAAACAGGCCAAAACGGCCCAAAAACGGGCCAAAACTGGCCATTTTTGGCTGCGCGAGCGAGCGGCGAGCGGCGGACAGCGAGCGAAGCGAGAGGCAGCACCGTCCCTGCTATACGAAAGCCCCATCCAGCCCTGTGCCACCCGGGGGGTTCCAGGGTGCTGAGATGGCTGACGTTTTGCTCCGCTCACGATGGTCACCGCACCACGCAAGAACAGCCCAAAAACAGGCCAAAACAGCCCAAAAACGGGCCAAAACAGGCCATTTTTGGCTGCGCGAGCGAGCGGCGAGCGGCGAACAGTGAGCGAAGCGTGAGGCAGCACCGTCCCTGCTATACGAAAGCCCCATCCAGCCCTGTGCCACCCGGGGGGTTCCAGGGTGCTGAGATGGCTGACGTTTTGCTCCGCTCTCGACGGTCACCGCGCAACGCAAGAACAGGCCAAAAACTGGCCAAAACGGCCCAAAAACGGGCCAAAACTGGCCATTTTTGGCTGCGCGAGCGAGCGGCGAGTGGCGGACAGCAAGCGAAGCGAGAGGCAGCACCGTCCCTGCTATACGAAAGCCCCATCCAGCCCTGTGCCACCCGGGGGGTTCCAGGGTGCTGAGATGGCTGACATTTTGCTCCGCTCACGACGGTCGCCGCACCACGCAAGAACAGCCCAAAAACAGGCCAAAACGGCCCAAAAACGGGCCAAAACTGGCCATTTTTGGCTGCGCGAGCGAGCGGCGAGCGGCGGACAGCGAGCGAAGCGAGAGGCAGCACCGTCCCTGCTATACGAAAGCCCCATCCAGCCCTGTGCCACCCGGGGGGTTCCAGGGTGCTGAGATGGCTGACGTTTTGCTCCGCTCACGATGGTCACCGCACCACGCAAGAACAGCCCAAAAACAGGCCAAAACAGCCCAAAAACGGGCCAAAACAGGCCATTTTTGGCTGCGCGAGCGAGCGGCGAGCGGCGAACAGTGAGCGAAGCGTGAGGCAGCACCGTCCCTGCTATACGAAAGCCCCATCCAGCCCTGTGCCACCCGGGGGGTTCCAGGGTGCTGAGATGGCTGACATTTTGCTCCGCTCACGACGGTCGCCGCGCCACGCAAGAACAGCCCAAAAACAGGCCAAAACAGCCCAAAAACGGGCCAAAACAGGCCATTTTTGGCTGCGCGAGCGAGCGGCGAGCGGCGAACAGCGAGCGAAGCGTGAGGCAGCACCGTCCCTGCTATACGAAAGCCCCATCCAGCCCTGTGCCACCCGGGGGGTTCCAGGGTGCTGAGATGGCTGACATTTTGCTCCGCTCACGACGGTCGCCGCGCCACACAAGAACAGCCCAAAAACAGGCCAAAACAGCCCAAAAACGGGCCAAAACAGGCCATTTTTGGCTGCGCGAGCGAGCGGCGAGCGGCGAACAGCGAGCGAAGCGTGAGGCAGCACCGTCCCTGCTATACGAAAGCCCCATCCAGCCCTGTGCCACCCGGGGGGTTCCAGGGTGCTGAGATGGCTGACATTTTGCTCCGCTCACGACGGTCGCCGCGCCACGCAAGAACAGCCCAAAAACAGGCCAAAACAGCCCAAAAACGGGCCAAAACAGGCCATTTTTGGCTGCGCGAGCGAGCGGCGAGCGGCGAACAGCGAGCGAAGCGTGAGGCAGCACCGTCCCTGCTATACGAAAGCCCCATCCAGCCCTGTGCCACCCGGGGGGTTCCAGGGTGCTGAGATGGCTGACGTTTTGGTCCGCTCTCGACGGTCACCGCGCAACGCAAGAACAGGCCAAAAACTGGCCAAAACGGCCCAAAAACGGGCCAAAACTGGCCATTTTTGGCTGCGCGAGCGAGCGGCGAGTGGCGGACAGCGAGCGAAGCGAGAGGCAGCACCGTCCCTGCTATACGAAAGCCCCATCCAGCCCTG
>NW_027021339.1:336863-339363 GCF_036884655.1 Musa acuminata AAA Group | reverse complement strand
CGGCGGACAGCGAGCGAAGCGAGAGGCAGCACCGTCCCTGCTATACGAAAGCCCCATCCAGCCCTTTGCCACCCGGGGGGTTCCAGGGTGTAATATCCCATTAGTCCCACATCGGAAGTGGGGAATGTGTGTGATTAGCTTATAAGGGCCTGATGAGTGTACTACGTTACCTCCGGCTTAAGCATTTTGGTCCGTGGTTGCAAGGACCAAAATGGAGTTATTGGCCAGTTAGCTCATCAGACTCGGGTCGTGACATTTGGTATCAGAGCCGACCTAGCATTAGGGCAGGGTGAGAGGGCTGTAGTAGGAAAGGGCTACCCGTGGATGGAGTCAGAGAACTCGTCACGGCGTGGAGCCACCACTGAGTTAAACCTCACATGCACTATGCTAGGGTTCGATCTGGGATATGTCAGGCCTTGACGAGGACGTCAAGCTAATTGGGTTGGGGATAGTGTAATATCCCATTAGTCCCACATCGGAAGTGGGGAATGTGTGTGATTAGCTTATAAGGGCCTGATGAGTGTACTATGTTACCTCCGGCTTAAGCATTTTGGTCCGTGGTTGCAAGGACCAAAATGGAGTTATTGGCCAGTTAGCTCATCAGACCCGGGTCGTGACATTTGGTATCAGAGCCGACCTAGCATTAGGGCAGGGTGAGAGGGCTGCAGTAGGAAAGGGCTACCCGTGGATGGAGTCAGAGAACTCGTCACGGCGTGGAGCCACCACTGAGTTAAAACCTCACATGCACTATGCTAGGGTTCGATCTGGGATATGTCAGGCCTTGACGAGGACGTCAAGCTAATTGGGTTGGGGATAGTGTAATATCCCATTAGTCCCACATCGGAAGTGGGGAATGTGTGTGATTAGCTTATAAGGGCCTGATGAGTGTACTACGTTACCTCCGGCTTAAGCATTTTGGTCCGTGGTTGCAAGGACCAAAATGGAGTTATTGGCCAGTTAGCTCATCAGACTCGGGTCGTGACATTTGGTATCAGAGCCGACCTAGCATTAGGGCAGGGTGAGAGGGCTGCAGTAGGAAAGGGCTACCCGTGGATGGAGTCAGAGAACTCGTCACGGCGTGGAGCCACCACTGAGTTAAACCTCACATGCACTATGCTAGGGTTCGATCTGGGATATGTCAGGCCTTGACGAGGACGTCAAGCTAATTGGGTTGGGGATAGTGTAATATCCCATTAGTCCCACATCGGAAGTGGGGAATGTGTGTGATTAGCTTATAAGGGCCTGATGAGTGTACTACGTTACCTCCGGCTTAAGCATTTTGGTCCGTGGTTGCAAGGACCAAAATGGAGTTATTGGCCAGTTAGCTCATCAGACCCGGGTCGTGACACAGGGTGCTGAGATGGCTGACGTTTTGCTCCGCTCACGATGGTCACCGCACCACGCAAGAACAGCCCAAAAACAGGCCAAAACAGCCCAAAAACGGGCCAAAACAGGCCATTTTTGGCTGCGCGAGCGAGCGGCGAGCGGCGAACAGTGAGCGAAGCGTGAGGCAGCACCGTCCCTGCTATACGAAAGCCCCATCCAGCCCTGTGCCACCCGGGGGGTTCCAGGGTGCTGAGATGGCTGACATTTTGCTCCGCTCACGACGGTCGCCGCGCCACGCAAGAACAGCCCAAAAACAGGCCAAAACAGCCCAAAAACGGGCCAAAACAGGCCATTTTTGGCTGCGCGAGCGAGCGGCGAGCGGCGAACAGCGAGCGAAGCGTGAGGCAGCACCGTCCCTGCTATACGAAAGCCCCATCCAGCCCTGTGCCACCCGGGGGGTTCCAGGGTGCTGAGATGGCTGACATTTTGCTCCGCTCACGACGGTCGCCGCGCCACACAAGAACAGCCCAAAAACAGGCCAAAACAGCCCAAAAACGGGCCAAAACAGGCCATTTTTGGCTGCGCGAGCGAGCGGCGAGCGGCGAACAGCGAGCGAAGCGTGAGGCAGCACCGTCCCTGCTATACGAAAGCCCCATCCAGCCCTGTGCCACCCGGGGGGTTCCAGGGTGCTGAGATGGCTGACGTTTTGCTCCGCTCACGATGGTCACCGCACCACGCAAGAACAGCCCAAAAACAGGCCAAAACAGCCCAAAAACGGGCCAAAACAGGCCATTTTTGGCTGCGCGAGCGAGCGGCGAGCGGCGAACAGTGAGCGAAGCGTGAGGCAGCACCGTCCCTGCTATACGAAAGCCCCATCCAGCCCTGTGCCACCCGGGGGGTTCCAGGGTGCTGAGATGGCTGACGTTTTGCTCCGCTCTCGACGGTCACCGCGCAACGCAAGAACAGGCCAAAAACTGGCCAAAACGGCCCAAAAACGGGCCAAAACTGGCCATTTTTGGCTGCGCGAGCGAGCGGCGAGTGGCGGACAGCAAGCGAAGCGAGAGGCAGCACCGTCCCTGCTATACGAATTCCCCATCCAGCCCTGTGCCACCCGGGGGGTTCCAGGGTGCTGAGATGGCTGACATTTTGCTCCGCTCACGACGGTCGCCGCACC
>NW_027021339.1:304363-316863 GCF_036884655.1 Musa acuminata AAA Group | reverse complement strand
CAGCCCTGTGCCACCCGGGGGGTTCCAGGGTGCTGAGATGGCTGACGTTTTGCTCCGCTCTCGACGGTCACCGCGCAACGCAAGAACAGGCCAAAAACTGGCCAAAACGGCCCAAAAACGGGCCAAAACTGGCCATTTTTGGCTGCGCGAGCGAGCGGCGAGTGGCGGACAGCGAGCGAAGCGAGAGGCAGCACCGTCCCTGCTATACGAAAGCCCCATCCAGCCCTGTGCCACCCGGGGGGTTCCAGGGTGCTGAGATGGCTGACATTTTGCTCCGCTCACGACGGTCGCCGCACCACGCAAGAACAGCCCAAAAACAGGCCAAAACGGCCCAAAAACGGGCCAAAACTGGCCATTTTTGGCTGCGCGAGCGAGCGGCGAGCGGCGGACAGCGAGCGAAGCGAGAGGCAGCACCGTCCCTGCTATACGAAAGCCCCATCCAGCCCTGTGCCACCCGGGGGGTTCCAGGGTGCTGAGATGGCTGACGTTTTGCTCCGCTCACGATGGTCACCGCACCACGCAAGAACAGCCCAAAAACAGGCCAAAACAGCCCAAAAACGGGCCAAAACAGGCCATTTTTGGCTGCGCGAGCGAGCGGCGAGCGGCGAACAGTGAGCGAAGCGTGAGGCAGCACCGTCCCTGCTATACGAAAGCCCCATCCAGCCCTGTGCCACCCGGGGGGTTCCAGGGTGCTGAGATGGCTGACGTTTTGCTCCGCTCTCGACGGTCACCGCGCAACGCAAGAACAGGCCAAAAACTGGCCAAAACGGCCCAAAAACGGGCCAAAACTGGCCATTTTTGGCTGCGCGAGCGAGCGGCGAGTGGCGGACAGCAAGCGAAGCGAGAGGCAGCACCGTCCCTGCTATACGAAAGCCCCATCCAGCCCTGTGCCACCCGGGGGGTTCCAGGGTGCTGAGATGGCTGACATTTTGCTCCGCTCACGACGGTCGCCGCACCACGCAAGAACAGCCCAAAAACAGGCCAAAACGGCCCAAAAACGGGCCAAAACTGGCCATTTTTGGCTGCGCGAGCGAGCGGCGAGCGGCGGACAGCGAGCGAAGCGAGAGGCAGCACCGTCCCTGCTATACGAAAGCCCCATCCAGCCCTGTGCCACCCGGGGGGTTCCAGGGTGCTGAGATGGCTGACGTTTTGCTCCGCTCACGATGGTCACCGCACCACGCAAGAACAGCCCAAAAACAGGCCAAAACAGCCCAAAAACGGGCCAAAACAGGCCATTTTTGGCTGCGCGAGCGAGCGGCGAGCGGCGAACAGTGAGCGAAGCGTGAGGCAGCACCGTCCCTGCTATACGAAAGCCCCATCCAGCCCTGTGCCACCCGGGGGGTTCCAGGGTGCTGAGATGGCTGACATTTTGCTCCGCTCACGACGGTCGCCGCGCCACGCAAGAACAGCCCAAAAACAGGCCAAAACAGCCCAAAAACGGGCCAAAACAGGCCATTTTTGGCTGCGCGAGCGAGCGGCGAGCGGCGAACAGCGAGCGAAGCGTGAGGCAGCACCGTCCCTGCTATACGAAAGCCCCATCCAGCCCTGTGCCACCCGGGGGGTTCCAGGGTGCTGAGATGGCTGACATTTTGCTCCGCTCACGACGGTCGCCGCGCCACACAAGAACAGCCCAAAAACAGGCCAAAACAGCCCAAAAACGGGCCAAAACAGGCCATTTTTGGCTGCGCGAGCGAGCGGCGAGCGGCGAACAGCGAGCGAAGCGTGAGGCAGCACCGTCCCTGCTATACGAAAGCCCCATCCAGCCCTGTGCCACCCGGGGGGTTCCAGGGTGCTGAGATGGCTGACATTTTGCTCCGCTCACGACGGTCGCCGCGCCACGCAAGAACAGCCCAAAAACAGGCCAAAACAGCCCAAAAACGGGCCAAAACAGGCCATTTTTGGCTGCGCGAGCGAGCGGCGAGCGGCGAACAGCGAGCGAAGCGTGAGGCAGCACCGTCCCTGCTATACGAAAGCCCCATCCAGCCCTGTGCCACCCGGGGGGTTCCAGGGTGCTGAGATGGCTGACGTTTTGGTCCGCTCTCGACGGTCACCGCGCAACGCAAGAACAGGCCAAAAACTGGCCAAAACGGCCCAAAAACGGGCCAAAACTGGCCATTTTTGGCTGCGCGAGCGAGCGGCGAGTGGCGGACAGCGAGCGAAGCGAGAGGCAGCACCGTCCCTGCTATACGAAAGCCCCATCCAGCCCTGTGCCACCCGGGGGGTTCCAGGGTGCTGAGATGGCTGACATTTTGCTCCGCTCACGACGGTCGCCGCGCCATGCAAGAACAGCCCAAAAACAGGCCAAAACGGCCCAAAAACGGGCCAAAACTGGCCATTTTTGGCTGCGCGAGCGAGCGGCGAGCGGCGGACAGCGAGCGAAGCGAGAGGCAGCACCGTCCCTGCTATACGAAAGCCCCATCCAGCCCTGTGCCACCCGGGGGGTTCCAGGGTGCTGAGATGGCTGACGTTTTGCTCCGCTCACGATGGTCACCGCACCACGCAAGAACAGCCCAAAAACAGGCCAAAACAGCCCAAAAACGGGCCAAAACAGGCCATTTTTGGCTGCGCGAGCGAGCGGCGAGCGGCGAACAGTGAGCGAAGCGTGAGGCAGCACCGTCCCTGCTATACGAAAGCCCCATCCAGCCCTGTGCCACCCGGGGGGTTCCAGGGTGCTGAGATGGCTGACGTTTTGCTCCGCTCTCGACGGTCACCGCGCAACGCAAGAACAGGCCAAAAACTGGCCAAAACGGCCCAAAAACGGGCCAAAACTGGCCATTTTTGGCTGCGCGAGCGAGCGGCGAGTGGCGGACAGCAAGCGAAGCGAGAGGCAGCACCGTCCCTGCTATACGAAAGCCCCATCCAGCCCTGTGCCACCCGGGGGGTTCCAGGGTGCTGAGATGGCTGACATTTTGCTCCGCTCACGACGGTCGCCGCACCACGCAAGAACAGCCCAAAAACAGGCCAAAACGGCCCAAAAACGGGCCAAAACTGGCCATTTTTGGCTGCGCGAGCGAGCGGCGAGCGGCGGACAGCGAGCGAAGCGAGAGGCAGCACCGTCCCTGCTATACGAAAGCCCCATCCAGCCCTGTGCCACCCGGGGGGTTCCAGGGTGCTGAGATGGCTGACGTTTTGCTCCGCTCACGATGGTCACCGCACCACGCAAGAACAGCCCAAAAACAGGCCAAAACAGCCCAAAAACGGGCCAAAACAGGCCATTTTTGGCTGCGCGAGCGAGCGGCGAGCGGCGAACAGTGAGCGAAGCGTGAGGCAGCACCGTCCCTGCTATACGAAAGCCCCATCCAGCCCTGTGCCACCCGGGGGGTTCCAGGGTGCTGAGATGGCTGACGTTTTGCTCCGCTCTCGACGGTCACCGCGCAACGCAAGAACAGGCCAAAAACTGGCCAAAACGGCCCAAAAACGGGCCAAAACTGGCCATTTTTGGCTGCGCGAGCGAGCGGCGAGTGGCGGACAGCAAGCGAAGCGAGAGGCAGCACCGTCCCTGCTATACGAAAGCCCCATCCAGCCCTGTGCCACCCGGGGGGTTCCAGGGTGCTGAGATGGCTGACATTTTGCTCCGCTCACGACGGTCGCCGCACCACGCAAGAACAGCCCAAAAACAGGCCAAAACGGCCCAAAAACGGGCCAAAACTGGCCATTTTTGGCTGCGCGAGCGAGCGGCGAGCGGCGGACAGCGAGCGAAGCGAGAGGCAGCACCGTCCCTGCTATACGAAAGCCCCATCCAGCCCTGTGCCACCCGGGGGGTTCCAGGGTGCTGAGATGGCTGACGTTTTGCTCCGCTCACGATGGTCACCGCACCACGCAAGAACAGCCCAAAAACAGGCCAAAACAGCCCAAAAACGGGCCAAAACAGGCCATTTTTGGCTGCGCGAGCGAGCGGCGAGCGGCGAACAGTGAGCGAAGCGTGAGGCAGCACCGTCCCTGCTATACGAAAGCCCCATCCAGCCCTGTGCCACCCGGGGGGTTCCAGGGTGCTGAGATGGCTGACATTTTGCTCCGCTCACGACGGTCGCCGCGCCACGCAAGAACAGCCCAAAAACAGGCCAAAACAGCCCAAAAACGGGCCAAAACAGGCCATTTTTGGCTGCGCGAGCGAGCGGCGAGCGGCGAACAGCGAGCGAAGCGTGAGGCAGCACCGTCCCTGCTATACGAAAGCCCCATCTAACAAAGAACAGCCCAAAAGGAGGCCAAAACGGGGTAAGAAGGGGCAAAAACGGGGCAAAACTTGCCCATCTTTGGCCGAGCGGCGGAGAGCGAGCGAGCGAAGTTTGGGGGCAGGGCAGATGGGTCAGGAGGCTTGGTTGGGGTCATTGTATTGTCTGAACCCAAACCCAACTGTATACTGGTGTGGTGAGGTGAGGTGAGGTGAGCTGAGCTGCGAGGCGGGTGAATTAGTCAACGAGGGCAATGACCGCTCCGTCATCAAACTGTCGAACGAAGTGGTAACAATGCATCGACCTGTGCAGTGACAGCTCCGTGATTGCTTGCGCCCGCCTCATCGAATCAAAGGCACTTGGACACCTGGATTGCTGAGCGCTGCTGCACTTGGACACCTGGATTGCTGAGCGCTGCTGCACTTGGACACCTCATCGAATCAAAGGCACTCCGTCATTGCCATCGCCTGCCTCATAGAATCAAAGGCAGGCACTCGGGCCACGTGCGGCGGCTCCTGCATTGCTGAGCGCTGCTGCACTTGGAGACACCTAAGCTGTCACGCCCCTCAAAATATCCATGATTTTTAAAATAATTTCAACACAAACCAATCCATCCAGGATCCAAACTAACGTTTGAGGACACTGAAAAACATTCAATCAAATTCACATCCATAAAACCTGTGCAGTTTAAAATCATATATCACATCACTCGATAATTCACATTTATGGCAACCCAAGCCAACTTGACAAAAAAATGAACAACATTTATAAATCCACAAGCTAAATAAATTATACAATCAGAACTCCAACTATTCACCACAAGTTCATATCACCATAAATTAGACTTAACATTCTGAAATTCCAAATAAGAGAGATCTCCTAACACTTGGACACAGTATATCCATTTCGGTTCATCGACAACATTTCATTATATACAAGACATACTTATACAACAATATCGTAATAACCAACCAGACTTGCCCATTATTCTGAATAGCTATCCACTGCCTCAGCCCAAATCAAACATCTCGAAGAGTGACAAGCTGACCTGAAAGATTTATATAACAACGGAGTGAGCCAAAAACGGCTCAGCAAGTGACAAAGCATATTCAGAACAAAAGGAACGATTTCAAACGAGTAAGGTATCATAATGCAAGGCAGAATACAAGAATTCTCAAGGATACCATCTCAATAGATACCAAATCATACGTATCATGTCATTCAAAACATATTTGATCCATAAGGAATGGGGCATAGAGTAATTGGAACATATCAATGGCAGATAGGACATTTCAGAACATATCAGTTCATAGCAAATGGAGCACAGAGTAATTGGAACAAATCAATGGCAGATAGGACATTTCAGAACATATCAGTTCATAGCAAATGGAGCACAAAGTGATTGGAGCATATCAATGGCAGATAGGACATTTCAGAACATATCAGTTCATAGCAAATGGAGCACAGAGTAATTGGAACAAATCAATGGCAGATAGGACATTTCAGAACATATCAGTTCATAGCAAATGGAGCACAAAGTGATTGGAGCATATCAATGGCAGATAGGACATTTCAGAACATATCAGTTCATAGCAAATGGAGCACAGAGTAATTGGAACAAATCAATGGCAGATAGGACATTTCAGAACATATCAGTTCATAGCAAATGGAGCACAAAGTGATTGGAGCATATCAATGGCAGATAGGACATTTCAGAACATATCAGTTCATAGCAAATGGAGCACAGAGTAATTGGAGCATATCAGAAACAAAGGAAACATATCGGAGCTTATCAAAGGCATAAAAAATGTTCCAGAACACATCAACGATCTATGGAACATTACGAAGCAAACTCAATAGTGAATGAAGCATTTCAGAGCATATCAAACTCATATGTCGTACAGAAGCTCAAACGTCGTCCTTGACGTTGCAATCATATCATACTTATCCAGAGCACGAACAGAAATAACTCACCAAAACTCTGGATGTCATATCAAACATATAGAGGGTGTAGTGGGATCTCAGTCAGAATGTGATTCATCCATTTCTGAATGACCACCTGACAAAAGTCTCCCACGTCTGGGAGCTCCATCCACCCACGTCTAGGTGAAGTCAGAGGGGGCCGGCAGAGCATCGCAGGCTCTATGCATAACTCCCTTTACCATTTCTGGCAAAGGTTCACAACTCCCTTTACCATTTCTGGCAAAGGTTCACAACTCCCTTTACCATTTCTGGCAAAGGTTCACAACTCCCTTTACCATTTCTGGCAAAGGTTCACAACTCCCTTTACCATTTCTGGCAAAGGTTCACAATATCCCACACACCAGAGTACAAGAAGGCAGTTTCAACAATAAGCAGCATATAACGGAAGCACACGCGGAACAACCAAACGTACATGTGCCTTTTCAAAACAATGATGCAAGGAACAAATCTCTCACAAAAGTATTCAGATTTGGAAACGAAATGAAAGCAAGAGCATTCAAGGATTCCAAACAATCATATATAGCTCAATTCAAATAAGAAGATTTGATGAATTCAATGTCCAAAGGAATGAAACTGGAATAGGCACATATCAAAAGCAAATGCGGAACAATAGGATATACATGTGCCTATATGAGTCAATACGATATAGCATAAACGTTACACAACAGTTTTCAAGAATGCAATAATTTTAGGGACAAGAGCATAAAAGAATTCAAAGCAGTAATATAAAGCTCAATTGAATGAGAAAGCTAAAGGGTATCAACTTCCAAAGGAATGAAACCAGAATATGAGAAATCGACCAAAGCTCGATTTCTGGCAGAATACAAAAGGCACATTGAACAAATGATTCAAACTATCAATCGTGCTCCAATTTACTCAGAAATAATCATTGGATAATACTTTCAGATAAGACAGGCTTCATATGAATTGAACTGTCCAACAGAGAGAGTTACAAATAATTTGGTAAGCAAGTGTCGTAGAACAAAATCTTTGTTGGCAGAATTCATAAAGTCAGATTCAATAGATAACTGGCCAGGTGTTTGGATTCCAAATCTTTCAATCCATATATCAAAGAAAGGTCTACGAGTCTAGTTTCCAATGAAATCAGTTTTGAACAAATCAGAGTTTCCAACAAAGACTTATAGGCAGCTCGGTATCAAAAGGTCAGAATCTCAGAAGTTGCACAGATTCGAATCGTTACGTCTAAACAGGAGATATATCAAATGCAAGGCTAGAACAATTCAAAGTTCCTCATATTCAAAGCAAATGTAGAGATAAAAATGGCAGTGAGGAACGATCAGGATACTTGCAAGAGAAAAGATTTGAAAGCTTGCAATAGAAAAGGTTAGAACACTTGCAATAAGACATATCAGAGCAATTATAGGAGAAACGATCAGAGAACTTGCAATAAGACATATCAGAGCAATTATAGGAGAAACGAACAGGGAACTTGCAATAGAAAGGATCGAAACAAGTGGGAAACTTGCCTTTCAAATATTTTGATCTGAATATCCAAGGAAGGTGCCAATCCAATCTTTCTACTTTTCCTCCGTGTCCTCTCTCTGTTTCGTTTTGTGCTCTCGTTTTCTTCCTTTCTTCGCAATTACACCACGTGTCGAACATCGAGGCACAGTCACCTGCTCTCTTTTACTCTCATTCCTTCTTTTTCTTTCCCAAACACAGCTGCCACAGCCGCCGTCGCTGCCGCTGCCACAATCGCAGCCACGACCGCAACTGCGGTCACAACCGCAGCCCCCTTCCACTGCACTATTTCCTTCTTCCCTTCTCTCGTTCCTACTCTTTCTCTTTCCCAAAAGCAGCTACTGCAGCTACTGCAGCCACCACCGCTGCCGCAGCTACCGCAGCCAACGTCGCAGCCGCAGCCGGAGTCGCAGCCACGGCCGCAGCCACCACACTCGCAGCCTCTTCTTCCTCTCCTTCCCTTCTTCCTTTCTCTTCTTCTTCCTTTCCTTCTCTTCTTTCCCAGCTGCATGCTGCAGTCGCAGCCTCAGCCACGGCCACAGCCTTTTCTTCCTCCCCTGCTCATCTTCCTCTCCTTCTTCTCTTCCAACTGCAGCTGCCGTCGCCGCAGCCGCAGCCCCTACTCTTCTTCCTCTCCTTCCCTTCTTCCTTTCTCTTCTTCTTTCCCTGCCACAGCTGCAGCTGCCACAACCGCAGCCGCAGCTACTTTCTTCCCTTCTCCTCTTCCTTTTCCTTCCTTTCTTCTTCTTCTCTTCTTCTCCTTCCTCCCCTTCTTCTCCCCGACGTCACCCACACCCTCTCCTCTGTTTCGTCTGCAGGAAACAGAGGTATCACAACCTCTTCCCCTGCTTCCTCTTCCTCTTCTCTTCCTCTTCTTCTTCTTCTCCTCTTCGAACGCCCCACACCTCTCCTCTGTTTCCACCTGCAGGAAACAGAGGTGCTGCAGCCCTAGCTGCTGCCACCTCTCGCTCCTCTCCCTCTTCCCTCTCTTTTCCCTCTTCTTCTCCTCTTCCCTTTTCCTCCCCAACCCCACACACCTCCTCGCTGCAGCCTTGCCGCAGCTATCCTCTTCTCTTCTTCTTCTTCTTCTTCTTCTACCACTCTCCTTCTTGTCCTCACGCCCCACCGCTCTCTCTGTTTCTGGAAGAAACAGAGTGCGTGGGAGGCGGTGGGATAATACCGAATTTTCGGTTTTCCCTTTTTTTTTTCTTTTTTGCAACTTAGCAGTTTAGTCCTTGTAATTTCTATATTTACATATAGGTCCTCCAATTTATATATAAATCTTTATTAATAATTTTTAAAAGCGAGGGATATTACACTCTCCCCCCCTTAAAAGAAAATTTAGTCCTCTAAATTGATAATAGCTCAATCGATGAAAAGATGAGGATTATGATATCTCTATTTCCTCCTCCTACTCTTAAATAGTTTCATCAATACAATACAATTACATAATTATCCACGAGCGACCGAAATATTCTCCTCCTTGATCCTCAGTAGACGGTAACCCGACCTTCAAGCAATTTTTCTAAAAATACTTGCGCACCCTACAGTTAATCAAACAAGTCGTTACTTCAGGAAATACTCATTTTTGATTGTCACCTGATTCAATTGTCTATAATCATTACAAAGCCTCAATGTTCCATACATCTTTTTAACTAACACCGGAGCACCCCATGATGAAATATTAAGCCAAATAAAATCCTCATTTAATAATCCTTGTAGTTGCTTTTCCAATTCCACTTACTCAAATGATATCTTTCTGTAGAGAGGCTTAGATATTGGGATTGTCCCAAGGACCAAATCAAAAGCAAGATCACATTTGGAGATAATCCAAACAAGTCATCCTGGGATACATTAGGCAAGGAGACAAATAATGTCCAATACTCTCAAAATAAAAGATCGGCTGATCAAATATGTAAAAAGTGATCATTGGTTATATACCAATCCATACTGGTATGATAAGAAGATAGCCAATCCATACCAAGTATAATATCATAACTCCAAATCTCTAGGAGAACTAAATCAGCAAAAGTTCAAGTTCTCCAACAAAAATCAGACAAGAGGACCAGATTCAAGTTCGTTATCAAAGAATCTCCAATGATTGTACTTACATATAGCACATAATGTAGTGGTCTAGGTTGAATACCCAAGTGATAGGCAAAATATTCCGAATCAAATCATAAATGGGACCCATGGTCAAACAAATATTTGCATTCTTTCATAAACATGCATAATACCTTTGACCACTGATTTATAAGTTTCAGAATCATATTCAGTGATAGCATACACTTTGACATGGGCTGATGATTTATGAGGCAGTGACTCTTTCTTATTGTTCAAAGGGCAGTCTTTTATTTTATGATCCAACTTTCTACAAGCAAAATAGACTCCAATCACCCGAAAGCACAAACTTGTTTCATAATTTAACTTGTAATTCACACATGATTGAGTCTTTTGTGATGACTTCCCATTTCAAATCCAAAGGTCTTGACCCTCTTGTTATTACTTTCTGATTCATTTCCAATCATATTTTTATTGCTAAACTTATCCTTATCATTCTTGCCACAGATCTCCAAAAATTCTTTTCATTGTTGCCACTAATGATCAGCCTCTATTTCCAATATAAGGTGGCAAAAGAAATCTTTCGATCATCAGAACAATTTTGTACATCATATATCTTCTCTGTTTGCATCATTCATTTTTCTACCACCAATGAAATTAGGTCCACCATGCTTCCGCTGCGCCACTCTGATTGAATATCCCCGATCAATCCTTTCATTCCCCTTAATTAATCAGAAACAAATGAAATAGGAGGACCAAATGTCCTCATCATCCTAGATTCCTAAAATGCACCAAAGAAAAATTTCCACCAATCACTAAAGTTCATTAGACCTCAATATATTTTGCATGTCAACATATCAAATATTTCAGTAATCCTCAAACAATGCTCTGATACCACCTCTGTCACGCCCCTCAAAATATCCATGATTTTTAAAATAATTTCAACACAAACCAATCCATCCAGGATCCAAACTAACGTTTGAGGACACTGAAAAACATTCAATCAAATTCACATCCATAAAACCTGTGCAGTTTAAAATCATATATCACATCACTCGATAATTCACATTTATGGCAACCCAAGCCAACTTGACAAAAAAATGAACAACATTTATAAATCCACAAGCTAAATAAATTATACAATCAGAACTCCAACTATTCACCACAAGTTCATATCACCATAAATTAGACTTAACATTCTGAAATTCCAAATAAGAGAGATCTCCTAACACTTGGACACAGTATATCCATTTCGGTTCATCGACAACATTTCATTATATACAAGACATACTTATACAACAATATCGTAATAACCAACCAGACTTGCCCATTATTCTGAATAGCTATCCACTGCCTCAGCCCAAATCAAACATCTCGAAGAGTGACAAGCTGACCTGAAAGATTTATATAACAACGGAGTGAGCCAAAAACGGCTCAGCAAGTGACAAAGCATATTCAGAACAAAAGGAACGATTTCAAACGAGTAAGGTATCATAATGCAAGGCAGAATACAAGAATTCTCAAGGATACCATCTCAATAGATACCAAATCATACGTATCATGTCATTCAAAACATATTTGATCCATAAGGAATGGGGCATAGAGTAATTGGAACATATCAATGGCAGATAGGACATTTCAGAACATATCAGTTCATAGCAAATGGAGCACAGAGTAATTGGAACAAATCAATGGCAGATAGGACATTTCAGAACATATCAGTTCATAGCAAATGGAGCACAAAGTGATTGGAGCATATCAATGGCAGATAGGACATTTCAGAACATATCAGTTCATAGCAAATGGAGCACAGAGTAATTGGAACAAATCAATGGCAGATAGGACATTTCAGAACATATCAGTTCATAGCAAATGGAGCACAAAGTGATTGGAGCATATCAATGGCAGATAGGACATTTCAGAACATATCAGTTCATAGCAAATGGAGCACAGAGTAATTGGAACAAATCAATGGCAGATAGGACATTTCAGAACATATCAGTTCATAGCAAATGGAGCACAAAGTGATTGGAGCATATCAATGGCAGATAGGACATTTCAGAACATATCAGTTCATAGCAAATGGAGCACAGAGTAATTGGAGCATATCAGAAACAAAGGAAACATATCGGAGCTTATCAAAGGCATAAAAAATGTTCCAGAACACATCAACGATCTATGGAACATTACGAAGCAAACTCAATAGTGAATGAAGCATTTCAGAGCATATCAAACTCATATGTCGTACAGAAGCTCAAACGTCGTCCTTGACGTTGCAATCATATCATACTTATCCAGAGCACGAACAGAAATAACTCACCAAAACTCTGGATGTCATATCAAACATATAGAGGGTGTAGTGGGATCTCAGTCAGAATGTGATTCATCCATTTCTGAATGACCACCTGACAAAAGTCTCCCACGTCTGGGAGCTCCATCCACCCACGTCTAGGTGAAGTCAGAGGGGGCCGGCAGAGCATCGCAGGCTCTATGCATAACTCCCTTTACCATTTCTGGCAAAGGTTCACAACTCCCTTTACCATTTCTGGCAAAGGTTCACAACTCCCTTTACCATTTCTGGCAAAGGTTCACAACTCCCTTTACCATTTCTGGCAAAGGTTCACAACTCCCTTTACCATTTCTGGCAAAGGTTCACAATATCCCACACACCAGAGTACAAGAAGGCAGTTTCAACAATAAGCAGCATATAACGGAAGCACACGCGGAACAACCAAACGTACATGTGCCTTTTCAAAACAATGATGCAAGGAACAAATCTCTCACAAAAGTATTCAGATTTGG
>NW_027021339.1:284363-296863 GCF_036884655.1 Musa acuminata AAA Group | reverse complement strand
ATCGCAGGCTCTAAGCAATATCCCACATAGCGGGACCCCACATAGCGGGCAAATAAGCGCATACCAGAATATCCCACATAGCGGGACCCCACATAGCGGGCAAATCAGCGCATACCCTTTACCATTTCTGGCAAAGGTCCAGACAATCCCACACACCAGAGTACAAAAGGGCAGTTTCAACAATAAGTAGCATATATCGGAAGCACACGCGGAACAACAAACGTACATGTGCCTTTACGAGTCAAATAGGATGCAAGGAACAAATCTCTCACAAATGTATTCAGATTTGGAAACGAAATGAAAGCAAGAGCATTCAAGGATTCCAAACAATCATATATAGCTCAATTCAAATAAGAAGATTTGATGAATTCAATGTCCAAAGGAATGAAACTGGAATAGGCACATATCGAAAGCAAATGCGGAACAATAGGATATACATGTGCCTATATGAGTCAATACGATATAGCATAAACGTTACACAACAGTTTTCAAGAATGCAATAATTTTAAGGACAAGAGCATACAAGAATTCAAAGCAGTAATATGAAGCTCAATTGAATGAGAAAGCTAAAGGATATCAATTTCCAAAGGAATGAAACCAGAATATGAGAAATCGACCAATGCTCGATTTCTGGCAGAATATAGAAGGCACATTGAACAAATGATTCAAACTATCAATCGTGCTCCAATTTACTCAGAAATAATCATTGGATTATACTTTCAGATAAGACAGACTTCATATGAATTGAGCTGTCCAACAGAGAGAGTTACAAATGATTTGGTAAGCAAGAGTCGTAGAACAAAATCTCCGTTGGCAGAATTCATAATGTCAGATTCAACAGATAACTGGCCAGGTGTTTGGATTCCAAATCTTTCAATCCATATATCAAAGAAAGGTCTACAAGTTTAGTTTCCAATGAAATCACTTTTGAACAAATCAGAGTTTCCAACAAAGACTAATAGGCAGCTCGGTATCAAAAGGTCAGAATCTCAAAAGTTGCACAGATTCGAATCGTTACGTCTAAACAGGAGATATAACAAATGCAAGGCTAGAACAAATCAAAGTTCCTCATATTCAAAGCAAATGTAGAGATAAAAATGGCAGTGAGGAAAGATCAGGATATTTGCAATAAGACATATCAGAGCAATTATAGGAGAAACGATCAGGGAACTTGCAATAGAAAGGATCGAAACATTTGCAATAGAAAGGATCGAAACAAGCGGGAAACTTGCCTTTCAAATATTTTGATCTGAATATCCAAGGAAGGTGTCAATCCAATCTTTCTACTTTTCCTCCGTGTCCTCTCTCTGTTTCGTTTTGTGCTCCCGTTTTCTTCCTTTCTTCGTAACTACATCACGTGTCGAACATCGAGGCACAGTCACCTGCTCTCTCTTACTCTCATTCCTTCTTTTTCTTTCCCAAACACAGCTGCCACAGCTGCCGCTGCCACAATCGCAGCCACGACCGCAACTGCGGTCACAACCGCAGCCCCCTTCCACTGCACTATTTCCTTCTTCCCTTCTCTCGTTCCTACTCTTTCTCTTTCCCAAAAGCAGCTACTGCAGCTATTGCAGCCACCACCGCTGCCGCAGCTACCGCAGCCAACGTCGCAGCCGCAGCCGGAGTCGCAGCCACGGCCGCAGCCACCACACTCGCAGCCTCTTCTTCCTCCCCTGCTCATCTTCCTCTCCTTCTTCTCTTCCAACTGCAGCTGCCATCGCCGCAGCCGTAGCCCCTTCTCTTCTTCCTCTCCTTCCCTTCTTCCTTTCTCTTCTTCTTCCTTTCCTTCTCTTCTTTCCCAGCTGCATGCTGCAGTCGCAGCCTCAGCCACGGCCACAGCCTTTTCTTCCTCCCCTGCTCATCTTCCTCTCCTTCTTCTCTTCCAACTGCAGCTGCCATCGCCGCAGCCGCAGCCCCTACTCTTCTTCCTCTCCTTCCCTTCTTCCTTTCTCTTCTTCTTTCCCTGCCACAGCTGCAGCTGCCACAACCGCAGCCGCAGCTACTTTCTTCCCTTCTCCTCTTCCTTTTCCTTCCTTTCTTCTTCTTCTCTTCTTCTCCTTCCTCCCCTTCTTCTCCCCGACGTCACCCACACCCTCTCCTCTGTTTCGTCTGCAGGAAACAGAGGTATCACAACCTCTTCCCCTGCTTCCTCTTCCTCTTCTCTTCCTCTTCTTCTTCTTCTCCTCTTCGAACGCCCCACACCTCTCCTCTGTTTCCACCTGCAGGAAACAGAGGTGCTGCAGCCCTAGCTGCTGCCACCTCTCGCTCCTCTCCCTCTTCCCTCTCTTTTCCCTCTTCTTCTCCTCTTCCCTTTTCCTCCCCAACCCCACACACCTCCTCGCTGCAGCCTTGCCGCAGCTATCCTCTTCTCTTCTTCTTCTTCTTCTTCTTCTCTTCTCCCTCTTCTTCCTCTCTTCTTCTCCCCACGCCCCACAGCTTCTCGCTGCAGCCCTCGCTGCAGCCACCTCCTCTTCTTCTTCTTCTCCTTCTTCTTCTTCTCTTCTCCCTCTTCTTCCTCTCTTCTTCCTCCTCTCTTCTTTTCCCTCTTCTTCTTCTTCTTCTTCTTCTCTTCTCCCTCTTCTTCCTCTCTTCTTCTACCACTCTCCTTCTTGTCCTCACGCCCCACCGCTCTCTCTGTTTCTGGAAGAAACAGAGTGCGTGGGAGGCGGTGGGATAATACCGAATTTTCGGTTTTCCCTTTTTTTTTCTTTTTTGCAACTTAGCAGTTTAGTCCTTGTAATTTCTATATTTACATATAAGTCCTCCAATTTACATATAAATCTTTATTAATAATTTTTTAAAAGCGAGGGATATTACACTCTCCCCCCCTTAAAAGAAAATTTAGTCCTCTAAATTGATCATAGCTCAATCGATGAAAAGATGAGGATTATGATATCTCTATTTCCTCCTCCTACTCTTAAATAGTTTCATCAATACAATACAATTACATAATTATCCACGAGCGACCGAAATATTCTCCTCCTTGATCCTCAATAGACGGTAACCCGACTTTCAAGCAATTTTTCTAAAAATACTTGCGCACCCTACAGTTAATCAAGCAAGTCGTTACTTCAGGAAATACTCATTTTTGATTGTCACCTGATTCAATTGTCTATAATCATTACAAAACCTCAATGTTCCATACATCTTTTTAACTAACACCGGAGCACCCCATGATGAAATATTAAGCCAAATAAAATCCTCATTTAATAATCCTTGTAGTTGCTTTTCCAATTCCACTTACTCAAATGATATCTTTCTGTAGAGAGGCTTAGATATTGGGATTGTCCCAAGGACCAAATCAAAAGCAAGATCACATTTGTAGGTAATCCAAACAAGTCATCCTGGAATACATTAGGAAAGGAGATAAATAATGTCCAATACTCTCAAAATAAAAGATCGGCTGATCAAATATGCAAAAAGTGATCATTTGTTATATACCAATCCATACTGGTATGATAAGAAGATAGCCAATGCATACCAAGTATAATATCATAACTCCAAATCTCTAGGAGAACTAAATCAGCCAAAGTTCAAGTTCTCCAACAAAAATCAGACAAGAGGACCAGATTCAAGTTCGTTATCAAAGAATCTCCAATGATTGTACTTACATATATCACATAATACAGTGGTCTAGGTTGAATACCCAAATGATAGGCAACATGTTACGAATCAAATCGTAGATAGAACCCATGTTCAAACAAATATTTGCATTCTTTCATAAACATGCATAATACCTTTGACCACTAATTCATAAGTTTCAGAATCATATTCAGTGATAGCATACACTCTGACATGGGCTGATGATTTATGAGGCAGTGACTCTTTCTTCTTGTTCAAAGGGCGGTCTTTTATTTTATGATCCAACTTTCTACAAGCAAAATAGACTCCAATCACCCGAAACACAAATTTGTTTCATAATTTAACTTATAATTCACACATGATTGAGTCTTTTGTGATGACTTCCCATTTCAAATCCAAAGGTCTTGACCCTCTTGTTATTACTTTTTGATTCATTTCCAATCATATTTTTATTGCTAAACTTATCCTTATCATTCTTGCCACATATCTCCAAAAATTCTTTTCATTGTTGCCAATAATAATCAGCCTCTACTTCCAATATAAGGTAGCAAAAGAAATCTTTTGATCATTAGAACAATTTTGTATATCAAACATCTTCTCCATTTGCATCATCCATTTTTCTACCACCAATGAAATTAGGTTCATCATGCTTCTGCTACGCCACTCTGATTGAATATCCCCGATCAATCCTTTCATTCCCCTTAATTAATCAGAAACAAATGAAATAGGAGGACCAAATGTCCTCATCATCCTAGATCCCTAAAATGCATCAAAGAAAATTTTCACCAATCACTATAGTTCACTAGACCTCAATATATTTTGCACGTCAACATATCAAATATTTCAGTAATCCTCAAACCATGCTCTGATACCACCTCTGTCACGCCCCTCAAATATATCCATGATTTTTAAAACAATTTCATCACAGACCAATCCAGGATCCAAACTAACGTTTGAGGACACTGAAAAACATTCAATCAAATTCACATCCATAAAACCTGTGTATTTTAAAATCATATATCACATCACTCGATAATTCACATTTATGGCAACCCAAGCCAACTTGACAAACATGAACAACATTTATAAATCCACAAGCTAAATAAATTATACAATCAGAACTCCAACTATTCACCACAAGTTCATATCGTCATAAATTAGACTTAACATTCCGAAATTCCAAATAAGAGAGATCTTCTAACACTTTTACACAGTATATCCATTTCGATTCATCGACAACATTTCATTACATACAAAACATACTTATACAACAATATCATAATAACCACCCAGACTTGCCCATAATTCTGAATAGCTATCCATGGCCTCAGCCCAAATCAACATCTCGAAGAGTGACAAGCTGACCTGAAAGATTTATATAACAACGGAGTGAGTCAAAAACGACTCAGCAAGTGACAAAGCATATTCAGAACAAAAGGAACGGTTTCAAACGAGTAAGGTATCATAATGCAAGGCAGAATACAAGAATTCTCAAGGATACCATCTCAATAGATACCAAATCATACGTATCATGTCATTCAAAACATATTTGATCCATAACGAATGGAGCATAGAGTAATTGGAACATATCAATGGCAGATAGGACATTTCAGAACATATCAGTTCATAGCAAATGGAGCACAGAGTAATTGGAGCATATCAATGGCAGATTAAATGTTCCGGAGCATATCAACGACATATGGAACATTTCGAAGCATATTATCAGTGAATGAAGCATTTCAGAGCATAACAAAAACAAATATCGTACAGAAGCTCAAACGTCGTCTTTGACGTTGCAAACATATCAATCTTATCCAAAGCATGTACAGAAACATATAACCAAAGCTCTGGATATCATATCAAACATACAGAAGGTGTAGTGGGATCTCAGTCAGAATGTGATTCATCCATTTCTGAATGACCACCTGACAAAAGTCTCCCACGTCTGGGAGCTCCATCCACCCACGTCTAGGTGAAGTCAAAGGGGGCCGGCAGAGCATCGCAGGCTCTAAGCAATATCCCACATAGCGGGACCCCACATAGCGGGCAAATAAGCGCATACCAGAATATCCCACATAGCGGGACCCCACATAGCGGGCAAATCAGCGCATACCCTTTACCATTTCTGGCAAAGGTCCAGACAATCCCACACACCAGAGTACAAAAGGGCAGTTTCAACAATAAGTAGCATATATCGGAAGCACACGCGGAACAACAAACGTACATGTGCCTTTACGAGTCAAATAGGATGCAAGGAACAAATCTCTCACAAATGTATTCAGATTTGGAAACGAAATGAAAGCAAGAGCATTCAAGGATTCCAAACAATCATATATAGCTCAATTCAAATAAGAAGATTTGATGAATTCAATGTCCAAAGGAATGAAACTGGAATAGGCACATATCGAAAGCAAATGCGGAACAATAGGATATACATGTGCCTATATGAGTCAATACGATATAGCATAAACGTTACACAACAGTTTTCAAGAATGCAATAATTTTAAGGACAAGAGCATACAAGAATTCAAAGCAGTAATATGAAGCTCAATTGAATGAGAAAGCTAAAGGATATCAATTTCCAAAGGAATGAAACCAGAATATGAGAAATCGACCAATGCTCGATTTCTGGCAGAATACAGAAGGCACATTGAACAAATGATTCAAACTATCAATCGTGCTCCAATTTACTCAGAAATAATCATTGGATTATACTTTCAGATAAGACAGACTTCATATGAATTGAGCTGTCCAACAGAGAGAGTTACAAATGATTTGGTAAGCAAGAGTCGTAGAACAAAATCTCCGTTGGCAGAATTCATAATGTCAGATTCAACAGATAACTGGCCAGGTGTTTGGATTCCAAATCTTTCAATCCATATATCAAAGAAAGGTCTACAAGTTTAGTTTCCAATGAAATCACTTTTGAACAAATCAGAGTTTCCAACAAAGACTAATAGGCAGCTCGGTATCAAAAGGTCAGAATCTCAAAAGTTGCACAGATTCGAATCGTTACGTCTAAACAGGAGATATAACAAATGCAAGGCTAGAACAAATCAAAGTTCCTCATATTCAAAGCAAATGTAGAGATAAAAATGGCAGTGAGGAAAGATCAGGATATTTGCAATAAGACATATCAGAGCAATTATAGGAGAAACGATCAGGGAACTTGCAATAGAAAGGATCGAAACATTTGCAATAGAAAGGATCGAAACAAGCGGGAAACTTGCCTTTCAAATATTTTGATCTGAATATCCAAGGAAGGTGTCAATCCAATCTTTCTACTTTTCCTCCGTGTCCTCTCTCTGTTTCGTTTTGTGCTCCCGTTTTCTTCCTTTCTTCGTAACTACATCACGTGTCGAACATCGAGGCACAGTCACCTGCTCTCTCTTACTCTCATTCCTTCTTTTTCTTTCCCAAACACAGCTGCCACAGCTGCCGCTGCCACAATCGCAGCCACGACCGCAACTGCGGTCACAACCGCAGCCCCCTTCCACTGCACTATTTCCTTCTTCCCTTCTCTCGTTCCTACTCTTTCTCTTTCCCAAAAGCAGCTACTGCAGCTATTGCAGCCACCACCGCTGCCGCAGCTACCGCAGCCAACGTCGCAGCCGCAGCCGGAGTCGCAGCCACGGCCGCAGCCACCACACTCGCAGCCTCTTCTTCCTCCCCTGCTCATCTTCCTCTCCTTCTTCTCTTCCAACTGCAGCTGCCATCGCCGCAGCCGTAGCCCCTTCTCTTCTTCCTCTCCTTCCCTTCTTCCTTTCTCTTCTTCTTCCTTTCCTTCTCTTCTTTCCCAGCTGCATGCTGCAGTCGCAGCCTCAGCCACGGCCACAGCCTTTTCTTCCTCCCCTGCTCATCTTCCTCTCCTTCTTCTCTTCCAACTGCAGCTGCCATCGCCGCAGCCGCAGCCCCTACTCTTCTTCCTCTCCTTCCCTTCTTCCTTTCTCTTCTTCTTTCCCTGCCACAGCTGCAGCTGCCACAACCGCAGCCGCAGCTACTTTCTTCCCTTCTCCTCTTCCTTTTCCTTCCTTTCTTCTTCTTCTCTTCTTCTCCTTCCTCCCCTTCTTCTCCCCGACGTCACCCACACCCTCTCCTCTGTTTCGTCTGCAGGAAACAGAGGTATCACAACCTCTTCCCCTGCTTCCTCTTCCTCTTCTCTTCCTCTTCTTCTTCTTCTCCTCTTCGAACGCCCCACACCTCTCCTCTGTTTCCACCTGCAGGAAACAGAGGTGCTGCAGCCCTAGCTGCTGCCACCTCTCGCTCCTCTCCCTCTTCCCTCTCTTTTCCCTCTTCTTCTCCTCTTCCCTTTTCCTCCCCAACCCCACACACCTCCTCGCTGCAGCCTTGCCGCAGCTATCCTCTTCTCTTCTTCTTCTTCTTCTTCTTCTCTTCTCCCTCTTCTTCCTCTCTTCTTCTCCCCACGCCCCACAGCTTCTCGCTGCAGCCCTCGCTGCAGCCACCTCCTCTTCTTCTTCTTCTCCTTCTTCTTCTTCTCTTCTCCCTCTTCTTCCTCTCTTCTTCCTCCTCTCTTCTTTTCCCTCTTCTTCTTCTTCTTCTTCTTCTCTTCTCCCTCTTCTTCCTCTCTTCTTCTACCACTCTCCTTCTTGTCCTCACGCCCCACCGCTCTCTCTGTTTCTGGAAGAAACAGAGTGCGTGGGAGGCGGTGGGATAATACCGAATTTTCGGTTTTCCCTTTTTTTTTCTTTTTTGCAACTTAGCAGTTTAGTCCTTGTAATTTCTATATTTACATATAAGTCCTCCAATTTACATATAAATCTTTATTAATAATTTTTTAAAAGCGAGGGATATTACACTCTCCCCCCCTTAAAAGAAAATTTAGTCCTCTAAATTGATCATAGCTCAATCGATGAAAAGATGAGGATTATGATATCTCTATTTCCTCCTCCTACTCTTAAATAGTTTCATCAATACAATACAATTACATAATTATCCACGAGCGACCGAAATATTCTCCTCCTTGATCCTCAATAGACGGTAACCCGACTTTCAAGCAATTTTTCTAAAAATACTTGCGCACCCTACAGTTAATCAAGCAAGTCGTTACTTCAGGAAATACTCATTTTTGATTGTCACCTGATTCAATTGTCTATAATCATTACAAAACCTCAATGTTCCATACATCTTTTTAACTAACACCGGAGCACCCCATGATGAAATATTAAGCCAAATAAAATCCTCATTTAATAATCCTTGTAGTTGCTTTTCCAATTCCACTTACTCAAATGATATCTTTCTGTAGAGAGGCTTAGATATTGGGATTGTCCCAAGGACCAAATCAAAAGCAAGATCACATTTGTAGGTAATCCAAACAAGTCATCCTGGAATACATTAGGAAAGGAGATAAATAATGTCCAATACTCTCAAAATAAAAGATCGGCTGATCAAATATGCAAAAAGTGATCATTTGTTATATACCAATCCATACTGGTATGATAAGAAGATAGCCAATGCATACCAAGTATAATATCATAACTCCAAATCTCTAGGAGAACTAAATCAGCCAAAGTTCAAGTTCTCCAACAAAAATCAGACAAGAGGACCAGATTCAAGTTCGTTATCAAAGAATCTCCAATGATTGTACTTACATATATCACATAATACAGTGGTCTAGGTTGAATACCCAAATGATAGGCAACATGTTACGAATCAAATCGTAGATAGAACCCATGTTCAAACAAATATTTGCATTCTTTCATAAACATGCATAATACCTTTGACCACTAATTCATAAGTTTCAGAATCATATTCAGTGATAGCATACACTCTGACATGGGCTGATGATTTATGAGGCAGTGACTCTTTCTTCTTGTTCAAAGGGCGGTCTTTTATTTTATGATCCAACTTTCTACAAGCAAAATAGACTCCAATCACCCGAAACACAAATTTGTTTCATAATTTAACTTATAATTCACACATGATTGAGTCTTTTGTGATGACTTCCCATTTCAAATCCAAAGGTCTTGACCCTCTTGTTATTACTTTTTGATTCATTTCCAATCATATTTTTATTGCTAAACTTATCCTTATCATTCTTGCCACATATCTCCAAAAATTCTTTTCATTGTTGCCAATAATAATCAGCCTCTACTTCCAATATAAGGTAGCAAAAGAAATCTTTTGATCATTAGAACAATTTTGTATATCAAACATCTTCTCCATTTGCATCATCCATTTTTCTACCACCAATGAAATTAGGTTCATCATGCTTCTGCTACGCCACTCTGATTGAATATCCCCGATCAATCCTTTCATTCCCCTTAATTAATCAGAAACAAATGAAATAGGAGGACCAAATGTCCTCATCATCCTAGATCCCTAAAATGCATCAAAGAAAATTTTCACCAATCACTATAGTTCACTAGACCTCAATATATTTTGCACGTCAACATATCAAATATTTCAGTAATCCTCAAACCATGCTCTGATACCACCTCTGTCACGCCCCTCAAATATATCCATGATTTTTAAAACAATTTCATCACAGACCAATCCAGGATCCAAACTAACGTTTGAGGACACTGAAAAACATTCAATCAAATTCACATCCATAAAACCTGTGTATTTTAAAATCATATATCACATCACTCGATAATTCACATTTATGGCAACCCAAGCCAACTTGACAAACATGAACAACATTTATAAATCCACAAGCTAAATAAATTATACAATCAGAACTCCAACTATTCACCACAAGTTCATATCGTCATAAATTAGACTTAACATTCCGAAATTCCAAATAAGAGAGATCTTCTAACACTTTTACACAGTATATCCATTTCGATTCATCGACAACATTTCATTACATACAAAACATACTTATACAACAATATCATAATAACCACCCAGACTTGCCCATAATTCTGAATAGCTATCCATGGCCTCAGCCCAAATCAACATCTCGAAGAGTGACAAGCTGACCTGAAAGATTTATATAACAACGGAGTGAGTCAAAAACGACTCAGCAAGTGACAAAGCATATTCAGAACAAAAGGAACGGTTTCAAACGAGTAAGGTATCATAATGCAAGGCAGAATACAAGAATTCTCAAGGATACCATCTCAATAGATACCAAATCATACGTATCATGTCATTCAAAACATATTTGATCCATAACGAATGGAGCATAGAGTAATTGGAACATATCAATGGCAGATAGGACATTTCAGAACATATCAGTTCATAGCAAATGGAGCACAGAGTAATTGGAGCATATCAATGGCAGATTAAATGTTCCAGAGCATATCAACGACATATGGAACATTTCGAAGCATATTATCAGTGAATGAAGCATTTCAGAGCATAACAAAAACAAATATCGTACAGAAGCTCAAACGTCGTCTTTGACGTTGCAAACATATCAATCTTATCCAAAGCATGTACAGAAACATATAACCAAAGCTCTGGATATCATATCAAACATACAGAAGGTGTAGTGGGATCTCAGTCAGAATGTGATTCATCCATTTCTGAATGACCACCTGACAAAAGTCTCCCACGTCTGGGAGCTCCATCCACCCACGTCTAGGTGAAGTCAAAGGGGGCCGGCAGAGCATCGCAGGCTCTAAGCAATATCCCACATAGCGGGACCCCACATAGCGGGCAAATAAGCGCATACCAGAATATCCCACATAGCGGGACCCCACATAGCGGGCAAATCAGCGCATACCCTTTACCATTTCTGGCAAAGGTCCAGACAATCCCACACACCAGAGTACAAAAGGGCAGTTTCAACAATAAGTAGCATATATCGGAAGCACACGCGGAACAACAAACGTACATGTGCCTTTACGAGTCAAATAGGATGCAAGGAACAAATCTCTCACAAATGTATTCAGATTTGGAAACGAAATGAAAGCAAGAGCATTCAAGGATTCCAAACAATCATATATAGCTCAATTCAAATAAGAAGATTTGATGAATTCAATGTCCAAAGGAATGAAACTGGAATAGGCACATATCGAAAGCAAATGCGGAACAATAGGATATACATGTGCCTATATGAGTCAATACGATATAGCATAAACGTTACACAACAGTTTTCAAGAATGCAATAATTTTAAGGACAAGAGCATACAAGAATTCAAAGCAGTAATATGAAGCTCAATTGAATGAGAAAGCTAAAGGATATCAATTTCCAAAGGAATGAAACCAGAATATGAGAAATCGACCAATGCTCGATTTCTGGCAGAATACAGAAGGCACATTGAACAAATGATTCAAACTATCAATCGTGCTCCAATTTACTCAGAAATAATCATTGGATTATACTTTCAGATAAGACAGACTTCATATGAATTGAGCTGTCCAACAGAGAGAGTTACAAATGATTTGGTAAGCAAGAGTCGTAGAACAAAATCTCCGTTGGCAGAATTCATAATGTCAGATTCAACAGATAACTGGCCAGGTGTTTGGATTCCAAATCTTTCAATCCATATATCAAAGAAAGGTCTACAAGTTTAGTTTCCAATGAAATCACTTTTGAACAAATCAGAGTTTCCAACAAAGACTAATAGGCAGCTCGGTATCAAAAGGTCAGAATCTCAAAAGTTGCACAGATTCGAATCGTTACGTCTAAACAGGAGATATAACAAATGCAAGGCTAGAACAAATCAAAGTTCCTCATATTCAAAGCAAATGTAGAGATAAAAATGGCAGTGAGGAAAGATCAGGATATTTGCAATAAGACATATCAGAGCAATTATAGGAGAAACGATCAGGGAACTTGCAATAGAAAGGATCGAAACATTTGCAATAGAAAGGATCGAAACAAGCGGGAAACTTGCCTTTCAAATATTTTGATCTGAATATCCAAGGAAGGTGTCAATCCAATCTTTCTACTTTTCCTCCGTGTCCTCTCTCTGTTTCGTTTTGTGCTCCCGTTTTCTTCCTTT
>NW_027021339.1:276863-279363 GCF_036884655.1 Musa acuminata AAA Group | reverse complement strand
CAGGGTGCTGAGATGGCTGACGTTTTGCTCCGCTCACGATGGTCACCGCACCACGCAAGAACAGCCCAAAAACAGGCCAAAACAGCCCAAAAACGGGCCAAAACAGGCCATTTTTGGCTGCGCGAGCGAGCGGCGAGCGGCGAACAGTGAGCGAAGCGTGAGGCAGCACCGTCCCTGCTATACGAAAGCCCCATCCAGCCCTGTGCCACCCGGGGGGTTCCAGGGTGCTGAGATGGCTGACGTTTTGCTCCGCTCTCGACGGTCACCGCGCAACGCAAGAACAGGCCAAAAACTGGCCAAAACGGCCCAAAAACGGGCCAAAACTGGCCATTTTTGGCTGCGCGAGCGAGCGGCGAGTGGCGGACAGCAAGCGAAGCGAGAGGCAGCACCGTCCCTGCTATACGAAAGCCCCATCCAACCCTGTGCCACCCGGGGGGTTCCAGGGTGCTGAGATGGCTGACATTTTGCTCCGCTCACGACGGTCGCCGCACCACGCAAGAACAGCCCAAAAACAGGCCAAAACGGCCCAAAAACGGGCCAAAACTGGCCATTTTTGGCTGCGCGAGCGAGCGGCGAGCGGCGGACAGCGAGCGAAGCGAGAGGCAGCACCGTCCCTGCTATACGAAAGCCCCATCCAGCCCTGTGCCACCCGGGGGGTTCCAGGGTGCTGAGATGGCTGACGTTTTGCTCCGCTCACGATGGTCACCGCACCACGCAAGAACAGCCCAAAAACAGGCCAAAACAGCCCAAAAACGGGCCAAAACAGGCCATTTTTGGTTGCGCGAGCGAGCGGCGAGCGGCGAACAGTGAGCGAAGCGTGAGGCAGCACCGTCCCTGCTATACGAAAGCCCCATCCAGCCCTGTGCCACCCGGGGGGTTCCAGGGTGCTGAGATGGCTGACATTTTGCTCCGCTCACGACGGTCGCCGCGCCACGCAAGAACAGCCCAAAAACAGGCCAAAACAGCCCAAAAACGGGCCAAAACAGGCCATTTTTGGCTGCGCGAGCGAGCGGCGAGCGGCGAACAGCGAGCGAAGCGTGAGGCAGCACCGTCCCTGCTATACGAAAGCCCCATCCAGCCCTGTGCCACCCGGGGGGTTCCAGGGTGCTGAGATGGCTGACATTTTGCTCCGCTCACGACGGTCGCCGCGCCACACAAGAACAGCCCAAAAACAGGCCAAAACAGCCCAAAAACGGGCCAAAACAGGCCATTTTTGGCTGCGCGAGCGAGCGGCGAGCGGCGAACAGCGAGCGAAGCGTGAGGCAGCACCGTCCCTGCTATACGAAAGCCCCATCCAGCCCTGTGCCACCCGGGGGGTTCCAGGGTGCTGAGATGGCTGACATTTTGCTCCGCTCACGACGGTCGCCGCGCCACGCAAGAACAGCCCAAAAACAGGCCAAAACAGCCCAAAAACGGGCCAAAACAGGCCATTTTTGGCTGCGCGAGCGAGCGGCGAGCGGCGAACAGCGAGCGAAGCGTGAGGCAGCACCGTCCCTGCTATACGAAAGCCCCATCCAGCCCTGTGCCACCCGGGGGGTTCCAGGGTGCTGAGATGGCTGACGTTTTGGTCCGCTCTCGACGGTCACCGCGCAACGCAAGAACAGGCCAAAAACTGGTCAAAACGGCCCAAAAACGGGCCAAAACTGGCCATTTTTGGCTGCGCGAGCGAGCGGCGAGTGGCGGACAGCAAGCGAAGCGAGAGGCAGCACCGTCCCTGCTATACGAAAGCCCCATCCAGACCTGTGCCACCCGGGGGGTTCCAGGGTGCTGAGATGGCTGACATTTTGCTCCGCTCACGACGGTCGCCGCGCCACGCAAGAACACCCCAAAAACAGGCCAAAACTGCCCAAAAACGGGCCAAAACTGGCCATTTTTGGCTGCGCGAGCGAGCGGCGAGCGGCGAACAGCGAGCGAAGCGAGAGGCAGCACCGTCCCTGCTATACGAAAGCCCCATCCAGCCCTGTGCCACCCGGGGGGTTCCAGGGTGCTGAGATGGCTGACATTTTGCTCCGCTCACGACGGTCGCCGCGCCACGCAAGAACACCCCAAAAACAGGCCAAAACAGCCCAAAAACGGGCCAAAACTGGCCATTTTTGGCTGCGCGAGCGAGCGGCGAGCGGCGAACAGCGAGCGAAGCGAGAGGCAGCACCGTCCCTGCTATACGAAAGCTCCATCCAGCCCTGTGCCACCCGGGGGGTTCCAGGGTGCTGAGATGGCTGACATTTTGCTCCGCTCACGACGGTCGCCGCGCCACGCAAGAACACCCCAAAAACAGGCCAAAACAGCCCAAAAACGGGCCAAAACTGGCCAATTTTGGCTGCGCGAGCGAGCGGCGAGCGGCGAACAGCGAGCGAAGCGAGAGGCAGCACCGTCCCTGCTATACGAATGCCCCATCCAGCCCTGTGCCACCCAGGGGGTTCCAGGGTGCTGAGATGGCTGACATTTTGCTCCGCTCATGGCGGTCGCCGCGGCACACAAGAACACCCCAAAAACAGGCCAA
>NW_027021339.1:254363-256863 GCF_036884655.1 Musa acuminata AAA Group | reverse complement strand
TGAGGCAGCACCGTCCCTGCTATACGAAAGCCCCATCCAGCCCTGTGCCACCCGGGGGGTTCCAGGGTGCTGAGATGGCTGACGTTTTGCTCCGCTCTCGACGGTCACCGCGCAACGCAAGAACAGGCCAAAAACTGGCCAAAACGGCCCAAAAACGGGCCAAAACTGGCCATTTTTGGCTGCGCGAGCGAGCGGCGAGTGGCGGACAGCAAGCGAAGCGAGAGGCAGCACCGTCCCTGCTATACGAAAGCCCCATCCAGCCCTGTGCCACCCGGGGGGTTCCAGGGTGCTGAGATGGCTGACATTTTGCTCCGCTCACGACGGTCGCCGCACCACGCAAGAACAGCCCAAAAACAGGCCAAAACGGCCCAAAAACGGGCCAAAACTGGCCATTTTTGGCTGCGCGAGCGAGCGGCGAGCGGCGGACAGCGAGCGAAGCGAGAGGCAGCACCGTCCCTGCTATACGAAAGCCCCATCCAGCCCTGTGCCACCCGGGGGGTTCCAGGGTGCTGAGATGGCTGACGTTTTGCTCCGCTCACGATGGTCACCGCACCACGCAAGAACAGCCCAAAAACAGGCCAAAACAGCCCAAAAACGGGCCAAAACAGGCCATTTTTGGCTGCGCGAGCGAGCGGCGAGCGGCGAACAGTGAGCGAAGCGTGAGGCAGCACCGTCCCTGCTATACGAAAGCCCCATCCAGCCCTGTGCCACCCGGGGGGTTCCAGGGTGCTGAGATGGCTGACATTTTGCTCCGCTCACGACGGTCGCCGCGCCACGCAAGAACAGCCCAAAAACAGGCCAAAACAGCCCAAAAACGGGCCAAAACAGGCCATTTTTGGCTGCGCGAGCGAGCGGCGAGCGGCGAACAGCGAGCGAAGCGTGACTCAGCACCGTCCCTGCTATACGAAAGCCCCATCCAGCCCTGTGCCACCCGGGGGGTTCCAGGGTGCTGAGATGGCTGACATTTTGCTCCGCTCACGACGGTCGCCGCGCCACACAAGAACAGCCCAAAAACAGGCCAAAACAGCCCAAAAACGGGCCAAAACAGGCCATTTTTGGCTGCGCGAGCGAGCGGCGAGCGGCGAACAGCGAGCGAAGCGTGAGGCAGCACCGTCCCTGCTATACGAAAGCCCCATCCAGCCCTGTGCCACCCGGGGGGTTCCAGGGTGCTGAGATGGCTGACATTTTGCTCCGCTCACGACGGTCGCCGCGCCACGCAAGAACAGCCCAAAAACAGGCCAAAACAGCCCAAAAACGGGCCAAAACAGGCCATTTTTGGCTGCGCGAGCGAGCGGCGAGCGGCGAACAGCGAGCGAAGCGTGAGGCAGCACCGTCCCTGCTATACGAAAGCCCCATCCAGCCCTGTGCCACCCGGGGGGTTCCAGGGTGCTGAGATGGCTGACGTTTTGGTCCGCTCTCGACGGTCACCGCGCAACGCAAGAACAGGCCAAAAACTGGTCAAAACGGCCCAAAAACGGGCCAAAACTGGCCATTTTTGGCTGCGCGAGCGAGCGGCGAGTGGCGGACAGCAAGCGAAGCGAGAGGCAGCACCGTCCCTGCTATACGAAAGCCCCATCCAGACCTGTGCCACCCGGGGGGTTCCAGGGTGCTGAGATGGCTGACATTTTGCTCCGCTCACGACGGTCGCCGCGCCACGCAAGAACACCCCAAAAACAGGCCAAAACTGCCCAAAAACGGGCCAAAACTGGCCATTTTTGGCTGCGCGAGCGAGCGGCGAGCGGCGAACAGCGAGCGAAGCGAGAGGCAGCACCGTCCCTGCTATACGAAAGCCCCATCCAGCCCTGTGCCACCCGGGGGGTTCCAGGGTGCTGAGATGGCTGACATTTTGCTCCGCTCACGACGGTCGCCGCGCCACGCAAGAACACCCCAAAAACAGGCCAAAACAGCCCAAAAACGGGCCAAAACAGGCCATTTTTGGCTGCGCGAGCGAGCGGCGAGCGGCGAACAGTGAGCGAAGCGTGAGGCAGCACCGTCCCTGCTATACGAAAGCCCCATCCAGCCCTGTGCCACCCGGGGGGTTCCAGGGTGCTGAGATGGCTGACATTTTGCTCCGCTCACGACGGTCGCCGCGCCACGCAAGAACAGCCCAAAAACAGGCCAAAACAGCCCAAAAACGGGCCAAAACAGGCCATTTTTGGCTGCGCGAGCGAGCGGCGAGCGGCGAACAGCGAGCGAAGCGTGACTCAGCACCGTCCCTGCTATACGAAAGCCCCATCCAGCCCTGTGCCACCCGGGGGGTTCCAGGGTGCTGAGATGGCTGACATTTTGCTCCGCTCACGACGGTCGCCGCGCCACACAAGAACAGCCCAAAAACAGGCCAAAACAGCCCAAAAACGGGCCAAAACAGGCCATTTTTGGCTGCGCGAGCGAGCGGCGAGCGGCGAACAGCGAGCGAAGCGTGAGGCAGCACCGTCCCTGCTATACGAAAGCCCCATCCAGCCCTGTGCCACCCGGGGGGTTCCAGGGTGCTGAGATGGCT
>NW_027021339.1:231863-234363 GCF_036884655.1 Musa acuminata AAA Group | reverse complement strand
CCATTTTTGGCTGCGCGAGCGAGCGGCGAGCGGCGAACAGTGAGCGAAGCGTGAGGCAGCACCGTCCCTGCTATACGAAAGCCCCATCCAGCCCTGTGCCACCCGGGGGGTTCCAGGGTGCTGAGATGGCTGACGTTTTGCTCCGCTCTCGACGGTCACCGCGCAACGCAAGAACAGGCCAAAAACTGGCCAAAACGGCCCAAAAACGGGCCAAAACTGGCCATTTTTGGCTGCGCGAGCGAGCGGAGAGTGGCGGACAGCAAGCGAAGCGAGAGGCAGCACCGTCCCTGCTATACGAAAGCCCCATCCAGCCCTGTGCCACCCGGGGGGTTCCAGGGTGCTGAGATGGCTGACATTTTGCTCCGCTCACGACGGTCGCCGCACCACGCAAGAACAGCCCAAAAACAGGCCAAAACGGCCCAAAAACGGGCCAAAACTGGCCATTTTTGGCTGCGCGAGCGAGCGGCGAGCGGCGGACAGCGAGCGAAGCGAGAGGCAGCACCGTCCCTGCTATACGAAAGCCCCATCCAGCCCTGTGCCACCCGGGGGGTTCCAGGGTGCTGAGATGGCTGACGTTTTGCTCCGCTCACGATGGTCACCGCACCACGCAAGAACAGCCCAAAAACAGGCCAAAACAGCCCAAAAACGGGCCAAAACAGGCCATTTTTGGCTGCGCGAGCGAGCGGCGAGCGGCGAACAGTGAGCGAAGCGTGAGGCAGCACCGTCCCTGCTATACGAAAGCCCCATCCAGCCCTGTGCCACCCGGGGGGTTCCAGGGTGCTGAGATGGCTGACATTTTGCTCCGCTCACGACGGTCGCCGCGCCACGCAAGAACAGCCCAAAAACAGGCCAAAACAGCCCAAAAACGGGCCAAAACAGGCCATTTTTGGCTGCGCGAGCGAGCGGCGAGCGGCGAACAGCGAGCGAAGCGTGAGGCAGCACCGTCCCTGCTATACGAAAGCCCCATCCAGCCCTGTGCCACCCGGGGGGTTCCAGGGTGCTGAGATGGCTGACATTTTGCTCCGCTCACGACGGTCGCCGCGCCACACAAGAACAGCCCAAAAACAGGCCAAAACAGCCCAAAAACGGGCCAAAACAGGCCATTTTTGGCTGCGCGAGCGAGCGGCGAGCGGCGAACAGCGAGCGAAGCGTGAGGCAGCACCGTCCCTGCTATACGAAAGCCCCATCCAGCCCTGTGCCACCCGGGGGGTTCCAGGGTGCTGAGATGGCTGACATTTTGCTCCGCTCACGACGGTCGCCGCGCCACGCAAGAACAGCCCAAAAACAGGCCAAAACAGCCCAAAAACGGGCCAAAACAGGCCATTTTTGGCTGCGCGAGCGAGCGGCGAGCGGCGAACAGCGAGCGAAGCGTGAGGCAGCACCGTCCCTGCTATACGAAAGCCCCATCCAGCCCTGTGCCACCCGGGGGGTTCCAGGGTGCTGAGATGGCTGACGTTTTGGTCCGCTCTCGACGGTCACCGCGCAACGCAAGAACAGGCCAAAAACTGGTCAAAACGGCCCAAAAACGGGCCAAAACTGGCCATTTTTGGCTGCGCGAGCGAGCGGCGAGTGGCGGACAGCAAGCGAAGCGAGAGGCAGCACCGTCCCTGCTATACGAAAGCCCCATCCAGACCTGTGCCACCCGGGGGGTTCCAGGGTGCTGAGATGGCTGACATTTTGCTCCGCTCACGACGGTCGCCGCGCCACGCAAGAACACCCCAAAAACAGGCCAAAACTGCCCAAAAACGGGCCAAAACTGGCCATTTTTGGCTGCGCGAGCGAGCGGCGAGCGGCGAACAGCGAGCGAAGCGAGAGGCAGCACCGTCCCTGCTATACGAAAGCCCCATCCAGCCCTGTGCCACCCGGGGGGTTCCAGGGTGCTGAGATGGCTGACATTTTGCTCCGCTCACGACGGTCGCCGCGCCACGCAAGAACACCCCAAAAACAGGCCAAAACAGCCCAAAAACGGGCCAAAACTGGCCATTTTTGGCTGCGCGAGCGAGCGGCGAGCGGCGAACAGCGAGCGAAGCGAGAGGCAGCACCGTCCCTGCTATACGAAAGCTCCATCCAGCCCTGTGCCACCCGGGGGGTTCCAGGGTGCTGAGATGGCTGACATTTTGCTCCGCTCACGACGGTCGCCGCGCCACGCAAGAACACCCCAAAAACAGGCCAAAACAGCCCAAAAACGGGCCAAAACTGGCCAATTTTGGCTGCGCGAGCGAGCGGCGAGCGGCGAACAGCGAGCGAAGCGAGAGGCAGCACCGTCCCTGCTATACGAATGCCCCATCCAGCCCTGTGCCACCCAGGGGGTTCCAGGGTGCTGAGATGGCTGACATTTTGCTCCGCTCATGGCGGTCGCCGCGGCACACAAGAACACCCCAAAAACAGGCCAAAACTGCCCAAAAACGGGCCAAAACTGGCCATTTTTGGCTGCGCGAGCGAGCGGCGAGCGGCGAACAGCGAGCGAAGCGAGAGGCAGCACCGTCCCTGCTATACGAAA
>NW_027021339.1:219363-221863 GCF_036884655.1 Musa acuminata AAA Group | reverse complement strand
AAGCGTGAGGCAGCACCGTCCCTGCTATACGAAAGCCCCATCCAGCCCTGTGCCACCCGGGGGGTTCCAGGGTGCTGAGATGGCTGACGTTTTGGTCCGCTCTCGACGGTCACCGCGCAACGCAAGAACAGGCCAAAAACTGGTCAAAACGGCCCAAAAACGGGCCAAAACTGGCCATTTTTGGCTGCGCGAGCGAGCGGCGAGTGGCGGACAGCAAGCGAAGCGAGAGGCAGCACCGTCCCTGCTATACGAAAGCCCCATCCAGACCTGTGCCACCCGGGGGGTTCCAGGGTGCTGAGATGGCTGACATTTTGCTCCGCTCACGACGGTCGCCGCGCCACGCAAGAACACCCCAAAAACAGGCCAAAACTGCCCAAAAACGGGCCAAAACTGGCCATTTTTGGCTGCGCGAGCGAGCGGCGAGCGGCGAACAGCGAGCGAAGCGAGAGGCAGCACCGTCCCTGCTATACGAAAGCCCCATCCAGCCCTGTGCCACCCGGGGGGTTCCAGGGTGCTGAGATGGCTGACATTTTGCTCCGCTCACGACGGTCGCCGCGCCACGCAAGAACACCCCAAAAACAGGCCAAAACAGCCCAAAAACGGGCCAAAACTGGCCATTTTTGGCTGCGCGAGCGAGCGGCGAGCGGCGAACAGCGAGCGAAGCGAGAGGCAGCACCGTCCCTGCTATACGAAAGCTCCATCCAGCCCTGTGCCACCCGGGGGGTTCCAGGGTGCTGAGATGGCTGACATTTTGCTCCGCTCACGACGGTCGCCGCGCCACGCAAGAACACCCCAAAAACAGGCCAAAACGGCCCAAAAACGGGCCAAAACTGGCCATTTTTGGCTGCGCGAGCGAGCGGCGAGCGGCGGACAGCGAGCGAAGCGAGAGGCAGCACCGTCCCTGCTATACGAAAGCCCCATCCAGCCCTGTGCCACCCGGGGGGTTCCAGGGTGCTGAGATGGCTGACGTTTTGCTCCGCTCACGATGGTCACCGCACCACGCAAGAACAGCCCAAAAACAGGCCAAAACAGCCCAAAAACGGGCCAAAACAGGCCATTTTTGGCTGCGCGAGCGAGCGGCGAGCGGCGAACAGTGAGCGAAGCGTGAGGCAGCACCGTCCCTGCTATACGAAAGCCCCATCCAGCCCTGTGCCACCCGGGGGGTTCCAGGGTGCTGAGATGGCTGACGTTTTGCTCCGCTCTCGACGGTCACCGCGCAACGCAAGAACAGGCCAAAAACTGGCCAAAACGGCCCAAAAACGGGCCAAAACTGGCCATTTTTGGCTGCGCGAGCGAGCGGCGAGTGGCGGACAGCAAGCGAAGCGAGAGGCAGCACCGTCCCTGCTATACGAAAGCCCCATCCAGCCCTGTGCCACCCGGGGGGTTCCAGGGTGCTGAGATGGCTGACATTTTGCTCCGCTCACGACGGTCGCCGCACCACGCAAGAACAGCCCAAAAACAGGCCAAAACGGCCCAAAAACGGGCCAAAACTGGCCATTTTTGGCTGCGCGAGCGAGCGGCGAGCGGCGGACAGCGAGCGAAGCGAGAGGCAGCACCGTCCCTGCTATACGAAAGCCCCATCCAGCCCTGTGCCACCCGGGGGGTTCCAGGGTGCTGAGATGGCTGACGTTTTGCTCCGCTCACGATGGTCACCGCACCACGCAAGAACAGCCCAAAAACAGGCCAAAACAGCCCAAAAACGGGCCAAAACAGGCCATTTTTGGCTGCGCGAGCGAGCGGCGAGCGGCGAACAGTGAGCGAAGCGTGAGGCAGCACCGTCCCTGCTATACGAAAGCCCCATCCAGCCCTGTGCCACCCGGGGGGTTCCAGGGTGCTGAGATGGCTGACATTTTGCTCCGCTCACGACGGTCGCCGCGCCACGCAAGAACAGCCCAAAAACAGGCCAAAACAGCCCAAAAACGGGCCAAAACAGGCCATTTTTGGCTGCGCGAGCGAGCGGCGAGCGGCGAACAGCGAGCGAAGCGTGAGGCAGCACCGTCCCTGCTATACGAAAGCCCCATCCAGCCCTGTGCCACCCGGGGGGTTCCAGGGTGCTGAGATGGCTGACATTTTGCTCCGCTCACGACGGTCGCCGCGCCACACAAGAACAGCCCAAAAACAGGCCAAAACAGCCCAAAAACGGGCCAAAACAGGCCATTTTTGGCTGCGCGAGCGAGCGGCGAGCGGCGAACAGCGAGCGAAGCGTGAGGCAGCACCGTCCCTGCTATACGAAAGCCCCATCCAGCCCTGTGCCACCCGGGGGGTTCCAGGGTGCTGAGATGGCTGACATTTTGCTCCGCTCACGACGGTCGCCGCGCCACGCAAGAACAGCCCAAAAACAGGCCAAAACAGCCCAAAAACGGGCCAAAACAGGCCATTTTTGGCTGCGCGAGCGAGCGGCGAGCGGCGAACAGCGAGCGAAGCGTGAGGCAGCACCGTCCCTGCTATACGAAAGCCCCATCCAGCCCTGTGCCACCCGGGGGGTTCCAGGGTGCTGAGA
>NW_027021339.1:197337-198363 GCF_036884655.1 Musa acuminata AAA Group | reverse complement strand
AAGCCCCATCCAGCCCTGTGCCACCCGGGGGGTTCCAGGGTGCTGAGATGGCTGACATTTTGCTCCGCTCACGACGGTCACCGCGCGACGCAAGAACAGCCCAAAAACAGGCCAAAACGGCCCAAAAACGGGACAAAACTGGCCATTTTTGGCTGCGCGAGCGAGCGGCGAGCGGCGGACAGCGAGCGAAGCGAGAGGCAGCACCGTCCCTGCTATACGAAAGCCCCATCCAGCCCTGTGCCACCCGGGGGGTTCCAGGGTGCTGAGATGGCTGACATTTTGCTCCGCTCACGACGGTCACCGCGCGACGCAAGAACAGCCCAAAAACAGGCCAAAACGGCCCAAAAACGGGCCAAAACTGGCCATTTTTGGCTGCGCGAGCGAGCAGCGAGCGGCGGACAGCGAGCGAAGCGAGAGGCATCACCGTCCCTGCTATACGAAAGCCCCATCCAGCCCTGTGCCACCCGGGGGGTTCCAGGGTGCTGAGATGGCTGACATTTTGCTCCGCTCAAGATGGTCACCGCGCAACGCAAAAACAGGCCAAAAACTGGCCAAAACGGGCCAAAACTGGCCATTTTTGGCTGCGCGAGCGAGCGGCGAGCGGCGAACAGCGAGCGAAGCGAGAGGCAGCACCGTCCCTGCTATACGAAAGCCCCATCCAGCCCTGTGCCACCCGGGGGGTTCCAGGGTGCTGAGATGGCTGACATTTTGCTCCGCTCACGACGGTCACCGCGCGACGCAAGAACAGGCCAAAAACTGGCCAAAACGGCCCAAAAACGGGCCAAAACTGGCCATTTTTGGCTGCGCGAGCGAGCGGCGAGCGGCGGACAGCGAGCGAAGCGAGAGGCAGCACCGTCCCTGCTATACGAAAGCCCCATCCAGCCCTGTGCCACCCGGGGGGTTCCAGGGTGCTGAGATGGCTGACATTTTGCTCCGCTCACGACGGTCACCGCGCGACGCAAGAACAGGCCAAAAACTGGCCAAAACGGCCCAAAAACGGGACAAAACTGGCCATTTTTGGCTGCG
>NW_027021339.1:172337-177337 GCF_036884655.1 Musa acuminata AAA Group | reverse complement strand
TTCATGCCTTGTACAGAATGTAAAGGGGCGGCCGAAGGCTTAATAGTCCCATTTTAGTTGGGTTGGTGGCCTCTTTAGGCTTGTAAATAAAGGTTGTGTCATGTGGACACGTTCGAGAGCTTTTCGGTCTGTAATGGACCATTTTACCCTTTGTTGTGCCACTATTCAGAGCTTGTAAAGTCTGTCTGTAATTTGCATTGTCTATGAAGTGTTTTTCGGACATGTTTGCTTGTGGATCCCGATGGGGCGTTCTCTTCAACCCGTTCTCTCTTTTGTTGGTCCTAAGGGACAATGGGAGGCTTCGGGGAGGCTGACCTTTGCGGACGGACGCGCGAGGGTGCCGCACGCCTTAGGCAAAACCAGCTAAGGTCGTGACAGTGTGGTATCAGAGCGGGACAAGCACTCATAGAAACACTTGACATGCAAACGTGGGGGACCTAGCGGGGCTGCGTTGAGGGCAGTCAGCACACGCGCGACCGTTTGAGGGAAAACGGGCATGGAGATGTAGGGAAAAGAGTCGCTCAGAGGAGCGGGCATCTGAGATTGGCATTCAGAGGAATGGCCAACCCTTCGCGCAAGAGGCACCACGAGAACAGGCAAGCTTGGAAGAATTTGGAGCGCACAAAGGTTGGGATGGCTGAGTTTGAGCTACGGCTCAACGTTGACAACTTTACTTGATGGTGCTCAAGGCAAGCGAGGCGCTTGGCAAAGGACGAGACCATGCAAAGTGGAATGAGTTGCTCAGCGACCGAAAGAGTTGTGCAAAGCTCACAGAGGTGAGGGGAATTGCTAACTCGAAGAATTCGGTACTCATGCATGGGCTTGTATGCGGACGATGGATTGTTCGTGGCCATCCCAAGGCGGTCGAGACTCGGCGCCATGGAGCATTGAAACTTTCTCTTCGACATGCGAAGGATACGTCCGGAGGAGGCTGAAGTGTGCAACGAGTTCAGCATGTTGCTAGGCCTTGAGGGGTGCAGCGGTGGCTGTATTGACGTGGAGGCGCAATCTAGCAAGTGCGTTTGCAAGAGGCAGAACAATGCACAGTTTGTTCAGCAGATCGGAGTAGTCCAAGGGGATGGTGGTCTCCGAAACGAAGAGAGATGTTGCTCCAACGGGACAGTTATCCAGGAGGGATAAGTCTCAGCTCTCCAGAGGGAGAATCATGTGAGACGGACTTCACATGTTGAGGAGGAGTACCTCACAAACAACAACTCCACGAAGCTCGATGGACTGAGCAAGCGGCGAGGAGTCGTCGCATGATCTCGCTTGAGAGAATGCATTGGTGGATGCATTGCGAGATCAAGTGGGGGAGCGACCCAAAGCAACTCAAATGGAGGCACACTTGGAGTCGATATGGAGATCGGACTCAAGGGAGGGCTGACCCGTGGAATGGTGGGCGCGAGGGCCACCATCGACTCAATGCAGAAACGAGGAGCGGAGCAACTTGGGTGTAACTTGGCGAAGTACCCAAACCGCATGAAGGGAGCCAGCATAGAAGTTGGAACATGGAGCAGAGGCACAGCGCTTTCCCTAGACAGAGGTCAAGGACATGAACTCTTGCAGAGGCAGGAGTAGAATCATGCTGTTCCCTGGGTCCTTCATTCTGACAGAGCGGACTCATCTTGCATGGTGCCAAAGACGAAGGGAGCTTCGGGGCACATGCACCTTATCTCGGAGGAGCATTCGATGGAGGAACTAAGGCGACTCAATTTGCGGAGGCGAAGTTGGGTACAGAAGGCCTTAGCACGGGGCAAGAGGACGCAGAGGCGGGTACTCTTGAAGAATATGCCACAGTGTTGCCATTCGAGTTGCTATGAAGGAAGCGGTGCGCAGTGGAGATTGTGCTGGTAGGGGCAGAGGCCCAGGATCCAGACAATGGTGCACAAATTACATTGAAGTCGGTGGACTTCGGGAGCTACTGGGCGACGGACTGTCCTAGAGCGGTGCTTCATCTAGGTGTGACCCAAGAGTGGGTGGGTGAAGGTCGATTGCCAAAGGAGCGAACAAAATCGAAGGTGGAGGAGACCCTGCGATGTATTGGCGGAGGCCACACATGGAGGGTTCACAATTCGAGTTTATTCCACAAGGATCAGAATGCAATGGAGATGTCACCAGGAGGCGACATGGTGCAGCGGATCGTGGTGGAACAGTTCGTGGCAATGCGACACACACGACATGGTCCCGTGAGGGATGAGATCATATGGAGGTATGATCGGGAGCTACTGGGAGCTCCGCTTTGGTGAACAACACGACGGCAAGAAGGGCTATGGATTCAAGGAGTGAAGGCCATGGTACCGCAGAGGCGGGTCTTCCGGGCGTGCACCGAATTTTGCATCGGATGAAAACCTTGGTCATCAGCATATGGGGGCTGGGTTCCACCAAGGGAAGAGTTCGAATGCAAGTACCAGTGAGTCCCATGAGAGGGACTTGATCATGCAGAGGTATGATCGAAGCAGCTGGAGAGTTGGACTGCTCCAGAGCTCATATTCGCTTAAGGGAGCCCGACAAGTCAGAGGACAAGGTCGAGTAAGCGAATGTTGCTACCAAGGAAGCTAAGGAGAACAGAATCGGTGCAAACCCTACAATGTGATGGCAGAGGCCATGCATGGGAGTTGCAGTCTGTCTTTCCATCGACCAAACAGACTGCTTGGAGAACACAGAGGTGTTGAAGCAGGAGGTCGAAAGGGGCGAGGAAGCGACGATGAGTCCAGAGGGACTTAGCTACCCAAAATCAAGCATCAGTTAGAATGGAGGTGGACTCAGAGGAGTGCCACGGAGACATCTCTACTGATTGTGAAGGAAAGGGATACAGAGGCGAAGCGACGGATAGTAGGGCCATGGGCATGGCAGCGCCATGGTACCGCAGAGGCGGGACTTCCGTGCAAGTCATTGATCCCTTGCTCTCACGGAGGGAGAGCGCTTGGTCGTGAAAGGGGCCGAGGAGGTGGAGCATGCAGAGGCAATCTCCAAGTACCGAGACAAGGCTGAAGGGCAGAGGCCAAGAAACTTCGTAAGACCGGTGTCAACAAGTTTCTCATCAAGATAGCCGTAAGTGAAGGACTTCGGGTCATGCAAGAGTGCACGACCAAGGAACGAAGCAGGCAGTACGTGGTGCTGTACCTTTGCTACTCAGTGGAGTAGGCGGCAGGGTTGATGGAGAAGACGGTACAATCCTAGAGGCGACCTCATCTATCAGAGAATTACTCCAAGTTGGGGTGAAAACTTCCTGCATTCCAGAAGTTCAATGGCATTGAGAAGGTGAATCACAGTAGCTAACTCAACGCAAGGAGTGCAAACACTTCAAGTGCTTCAGAAGTGTGAGCAAAGAGCAGGCGAAGGCCAGTAACCAGCTCGATGCATGAAGTACAACCTCGAGGAGGCGGGCGAAGTCAAGTAACCTTTGTCTTCTCAACTCTTAAGAGAATGGGCGAAACCGAGTACCCCAGTTCTCTTATCTATCCAGCAGAGGAGCTCTGCACAAGTTCAAAGACCCTTCGAAGATAATGGAAGACAATAGTTGTCAAAATCCTCACCAACGGTGATCAGTGCTACTGAGAGTAGATTGTCCGCTTCATTTCCCAACGAAATGCCAATCGAAAGCGGAAGTGATGCGAACCTACTTGGATGTGACAACTAACTGAAAGAAGAGTCAATGAGCAGATTTTGTGGAGGAAGGACCCAAAACTTCAGAAGTTTGCGAGGCGATGCTCGTTAAAGCTCCAACAAGCATCCACCCAGTTCAAGCAGCATGTGGAAATTTTGAGAAACTGGCGCAGTAAGAATGGTCTTTTCCTTCATTTGGTGGATCCGCAGGAATCAACGAGGATCAATACAACTCAGCCAACCCCACACCAGAGTCAGAGTCATTGGCGAGTTGAAGCAGCATGGCGGATCAAAGGTTCGACTACTCAGAAACAGCAGCGGAGAGCAGCTGGGAGCCAGGAGGCGCATTGCAGCTGGAGCGGAAGATTGAAGACTCAGCAAAGGCGAAGAGTTGCAGTGTTCACAAAGGCTTCGACGAGGACGTCGAAGGGATAAGTGGGGGAGAATGTAACGGACAAACTTCTAAACAAGATGTTGGATGTAATGCTTATGTCTGTCCGTTGTCTTTTGGCATGTTCATGCCTTGTACAGAATGTAAAGGGGCGGCCGAAGGCTTAATAGTCCCATTTTAGTTGGGTTGGTGGCCTCTTTAGGCTTGTAAATAAAGGTTGTGTCATGTGGACACGTTCGAGAGCTTTTCGGTCTGTAATGGACCATTTTACCCTTTGTTGTGCCACTATTCAGAGCTTGTAAAGTCTGTTTGTAATTTGCATTGTCTATGAAGTGTTTTTCGGACATGTTTGCTTGTGGATCCCGATGGGGCGTTCTCTTCAACCCGTTCTCTCTTTTGTTGGTCCTAAGGGACAATGGGAGGCTTCGGGGAGGCTGACCTTTGCGGACGGACGCGCGAGGGTGCCGCACGCCTTAGGCAAAACCAGCTAAGGTCGTGACAACCCGGGGGGTTCCAGGGTGCTGAGATGGCTGACATTTTGCTCCGCTCACGACGGTCACCGCGCGACGCAAGAACAGGCCAAAAACTGGCCAAAACGGCCCAAAAACGGGCCAAAACTGGCCATTTTTGGCTGCGCGAGCGAGCGGCGAGCGGCGGACAACGAGCGAAGCGAGAGGCAGCACCATCCCTGCTATACGAAAGCCCCATCCAGCCCTGTGCCACCCGGGGGGTTCCAGGGTGCTGAGATGGCTGACATTTTGCTCCGCTCACGACGGTCACCGCGCGACGCAAGAACAGGCCAAAAACTGGCCAAAACGGCCCAAAAACGGGCCAAAACTGGCCATTTTTGGCTGCGCGAGCGAGCGGCGAGCGGCGGACAGCGAGCTAAGCGAGAGGCAGCACCGTCCCTGCTATACGAAAGCCCCATCCAGCCCTGTGCCACCCGGGGGGTTCCAGGGTGCTGAGATGGCTGACATTTTGCTCCGCTCACGACGGTCACCGC
>NW_027021339.1:159837-162337 GCF_036884655.1 Musa acuminata AAA Group | reverse complement strand
GCGGAGAGCGGCGGACAGCGAGCTAAGCGAGAGGCAGCACCGTCCCTGCTATACGAAAGCCCCATCCAGCCCTGTGCCACCCGGGGGGTTCCAGGGTGCTGAGATGGCTGACATTTTGCTCCGCTCACGACGGTCACCGCGCGACGCAAGAACAGCCCAAAAACAGGCCAAAACGGCCCAAAAACGGGCCAAAACTGGCCATTTTTGGCTGCGCGAGCGAGCAGCGAGCGGCGGACAGCGAGCGAAGCGAGAGGCATCACCGTCCCTGCTATACGAAAGCCCCATCCAGCCCTGTGCCACCCGGGGGGTTCCAGGGTGCTGAGATGGCTGACATTTTGCTCCGCTCAAGATGGTCACCGCGCAACGCAAAAACAGGCCAAAAACTGGCCAAAACGGGCCAAAACTGGCCATTTTTGGCTGCGCGAGCGAGCGGCGAGCGGCGGACAGCGAGCGAAGCGAGAGGCAGCACCGTCCCTGCTATACGAAAGCCCCATCCAGCCCTGTGCCACCCGGGGGGTTCCAGGGTGCTGAGATGGCTGACATTTTGCTCCGCTCACGACGGTCACCGCGCGACGCAAGAACAGGCCAAAAACTGGCCAAAACGGCCCAAAAACGGGCCAAAACTGGCCATTTTTGGCTGCGCGAGCGAGCGGCGAGCGGCGGACAACGAGCGAAGCGAGAGGCAGCACCATCCCTGCTATACGAAAGCCCCATCCAGCCCTGTGCCACCCGGGGGGTTCCAGGGTGCTGAGATGGCTGACATTTTGCTCCGCTCACGACGGTCACCGCGCGACGCAAGAACAGCCCAAAAACAGGCCAAAACGGCCCAAAAACGGGACAAAACTGGCCATTTTTGGCTGCGCGAGCGAGCGGCGAGCGGCGGACAGCGAGCTAAGCGAGAGGCAGCACCGTCCCTGCTATACGAAAGCCCCATCCAGCCCTGTGCCACCCGGGGGGTTCCAGGGTGCTGAGATGGCTGACATTTTGCTCCGCTCACGACGGTCACCGCGCGACGCAAGAACAGCCCAAAAACAGGCCAAAACGGCCCAAAAACGGGCCAAAACTGGCCATTTTTGGCTGCGCGAGCGAGCAGCGAGCGGCGGACAGCGAGCGAAGCGAGAGGCATCACCGTCCCTGCTATACGAAAGCCCCATCCAGCCCTGTGCCACCCGGGGGGTTCCAGGGTGCTGAGATGGCTGACATTTTGCTCCGCTCAAGATGGTCACCGCGCAACGCAAAAACAGGCCAAAAACTGGCCAAAACGGGCCAAAACTGGCCATTTTTGGCTGCGCGAGCGAGCGGCGAGCGGCGAACAGCGAGCGAAGCGAGAGGCAGCACCGTCCCTGCTATACGAAAGCCCCATCCAGCCCTGTGCCACCCGGGGGGTTCCAGGGTGCTGAGATGGCTGACATTTTGCTCCGCTCACGACGGTCACCGCGCGACGCAAGAACAGGCCAAAAACTGGCCAAAACGGCCCAAAAACGGGCCAAAACTGGCCATTTTTGGCTGCGCGAGCGAGCGGCGAGCGGCGGACAGCGAGCGAAGCGAGAGGCAGCACCGTCCCTGCTATACGAAAGCCCCATCCAGCCCTGTGCCACCCGGGGGGTTCCAGGGTGCTGAGATGGCTGACATTTTGCTCCGCTCACGACGGTCACCGCGCGACGCAAGAACAGCCCAAAAACAGGCCAAAACGGCCCAAAAACGGGACAAAACTGGCCATTTTTGGCTGCGCGAGCGAGCGGCGAGCGGCGGACAGCGAGCGAAGCGAGAGGCAGCACCGTCCCTGCTATACGAAAGCCCCATCCAGCCCTGTGCCACCCGGGGGGTTCCAGGGTGCTGAGATGGCTGACATTTTGCTCCGCTCACGACGGTCACCGCGCGACGCAAGAACAGCCCAAAAACAGGCCAAAACGGCCCAAAAACGGGCCAAAACTGGCCATTTTTGGCTGCGCGAGCGAGCAGCGAGCGGCGGACAGCGAGCGAAGCGAGAGGCATCACCGTCCCTGCTATACGAAAGCCCCATCCAGCCCTGTGCCACCCGGGGGGTTCCAGGGTGCTGAGATGGCTGACATTTTGCTCCGCTCAAGATGGTCACCGCGCAACGCAAAAACAGGCCAAAAACTGGCCAAAACGGGCCAAAACTGGCCATTTTTGGCTGCGCGAGCGAGCGGCGAGCGGCGAACAGCGAGCGAAGCGAGAGGCAGCACCGTCCCTGCTATACGAAAGCCCCATCCAGCCCTGTGCCACCCGGGGGGTTCCAGGGTGCTGAGATGGCTGACATTTTGCTCCGCTCACGACGGTCACCGCGCGACGCAAGAACAGGCCAAAAACTGGCCAAAACGGCCCAAAAACGGGCCAAAACTGGCCATTTTTGGCTGCGCGAGCGAGCGGCGAGCGGCGGACAGCGAGCGAAGCGAGAGGCAGCACCGTCCCTGCTATACGAAAGCCCCATCCAGCCCTGTGCCACCCGGGGGGTTCCAGGGTGCTGAGATGGCTGACA
>NW_027021339.1:137337-139837 GCF_036884655.1 Musa acuminata AAA Group | reverse complement strand
AGCGAGCGAAGCGAGAGGCAGCACCGTCCCTGCTATACGAAAGCCCCATCCAGCCCTGTGCCACCCGGGGGGTTCCAGGGTGCTGAGATGGCTGACATTTTGCTCCGCTCACGACGGTCACCGCGCGACGCAAGAACAGGCCAAAAACTGGCCAAAACGGCCCAAAAACGGGCCAAAACTGGCCATTTTTGGCTGCGCGAGCGAGCGGCGAGCGGCGGACAACGAGCGAAGCGAGAGGCAGCACCATCCCTGCTATACGAAAGCCCCATCCAGCCCTGTGCCACCCGGGGGGTTCCAGGGTGCTGAGATGGCTGACATTTTGCTCCGCTCACGACGGTCACCGCGCGACGCAAGAACAGCCCAAAAACAGGCCAAAACGGCCCAAAAACGGGACAAAACTGGCCATTTTTGGCTGCGCGAGCGAGCGGCGAGCGGCGGACAGCGAGCTAAGCGAGAGGCAGCACCGTCCCTGCTATACGAAAGCCCCATCCAGCCCTGTGCCACCCGGGGGGTTCCAGGGTGCTGAGATGGCTGACATTTTGCTCCGCTCACGACGGTCACCGCGCGACGCAAGAACAGGCCAAAAACAGGCCAAAACGGCCCAAAAACGGGCCAAAACTGGCCATTTTTGGCTGCGCGAGCGAGCAGCGAGCGGCGGACAGCGAGCGAAGCGAGAGGCATCACCGTCCCTGCTATACGAAAGCCCCATCCAGCCCTGTGCCACCCGGGGGGTTCCAGGGTGCTGAGATGGCTGACATTTTGCTCCGCTCAAGATGGTCACCGCGCAACGCAAAAACAGGCCAAAAACTGGCCAAAACGGGCCAAAACTGGCCATTTTTGGCTGCGCGAGCGAGCGGCGAGCGGCGAACAGCGAGCGAAGCGAGAGGCAGCACCGTCCCTGCTATACGAAAGCCCCATCCAGCCCTGTGCCACCCGGGGGGTTCCAGGGTGCTGAGATGGCTGACATTTTGCTCCGCTCACGACGGTCACCGCGCGACGCAAGAACAGGCCAAAAACTGGCCAAAACGGCCCAAAAACGGGCCAAAACTGGCCATTTTTGGCTGCGCGAGCGAGCGGCGAGCGGCGGACAGCGAGCGAAGCGAGAGGCAGCACCGTCCCTGCTATACGAAAGCCCCATCCAGCCCTGTGCCACCCGGGGGGTTCCAGGGTGCTGAGATGGCTGACATTTTGCTCCGCTCACGACGGTCACCGCGCGACGCAAGAACAGCCCAAAAACAGGCCAAAACGGCCCAAAAACGGGACAAAACTGGCCATTTTTGGCTGCGCGAGCGAGCGGCGAGCGGCGGACAGCGAGCGAAGCGAGAGGCAGCACCGTCCCTGCTATACGAAAGCCCCATCCAGCCCTGTGCCACCCGGGGGGTTCCAGGGTGCTGAGATGGCTGACATTTTGCTCCGCTCACGACGGTCACCGCGCGACGCAAGAACAGCCCAAAAACAGGCCAAAACGGCCCAAAAACGGGCCAAAACTGGCCATTTTTGGCTGCGCGAGCGAGCAGCGAGCGGCGGACAGCGAGCGAAGCGAGAGGCATCACCGTCCCTGCTATACGAAAGCCCCATCCAGCCCTGTGCCACCCGGGGGGTTCCAGGGTGCTGAGATGGCTGACATTTTGCTCCGCTCAAGATGGTCACCGCGCAACGCAAAAACAGGCCAAAAACTGGCCAAAACGGGCCAAAACTGGCCATTTTTGGCTGCGCGAGCGAGCGGCGAGCGGCGAACAGCGAGCGAAGCGAGAGGCAGCACCGTCCCTGCTATACGAAAGCCCCATCCAGCCCTGTGCCACCCGGGGGGTTCCAGGGTGCTGAGATGGCTGACATTTTGCTCCGCTCACGACGGTCACCGCGCGACGCAAGAACAGGCCAAAAACTGGCCAAAACGGCCCAAAAACGGGCCAAAACTGGCCATTTTTGGCTGCGCGAGCGAGCGGCGAGCGGCGGACAGCGAGCGAAGCGAGAGGCAGCACCGTCCCTGCTATACGAAAGCCCCATCCAGCCCTGTGCCACCCGGGGGGTTCCAGGGTGCTGAGATGGCTGACATTTTGCTCCGCTCACGACGGTCACCGCGCGACGCAAGAACAGGCCAAAAACTGGCCAAAACGGCCCAAAAACGGGACAAAACTGGCCATTTTTGGCTGCGCGAGGGAGCGGCGAGCGGCGGACAGCGAGCGAAGCGAGAGGCAGCACCGTCCCTGCTATACGAAAGCCCCATCCAGCCCTGTGCCACCCGGGGGGTTCCAGGGTGCTGAGATGGCTGACATTTTGCTCCGCTCAAGACGGTCACCGCGCAACGCAAAAACAGGCCAAAAACTGGCCAAAACGGCCCAAAAACGGGCCAAAACTGGCCATTTTTGGCTGGGCAAGCGAGCGGCGAGCGGCGGACAGCGAGCGAAGCGAGAGGCAGCACCTTCCCTGCTATACGAAAGCCCCATCCAGCCCTGTGCCACCCGGGGGGTTCCAGGGTGCTGAGATGGCTGACATTTTG
>NW_027021339.1:104837-107337 GCF_036884655.1 Musa acuminata AAA Group | reverse complement strand
CATTTTGCTCCGCTCACGACGGTCACCGCGCGACGCAAGAACAGCCCAAAAACAGGCCAAAACGGCCCAAAAACGGGCCAAAACTGGCCATTTTTGGCTGCGCGAGCGAGCGGAGAGCGGCGGACAGCGAGCTAAGCGAGAGGCAGCACCGTCCCTGCTATACGAAAGCCCCATCCAGCCCTGTGCCACCCGGGGGGTTCCAGGGTGCTGAGATGGCTGACATTTTGCTCCGCTCACGACGGTCACCGCGCGACGCAAGAACAGCCCAAAAACAGGCCAAAACGGCCCAAAAACGGGCCAAAACTGGCCATTTTTGGCTGCGCGAGCGAGCAGCGAGCGGCGGACAGCGAGCGAAGCGAGAGGCATCACCGTCCCTGCTATACGAAAGCCCCATCCAGCCCTGTGCCACCCGGGGGGTTCCAGGGTGCTGAGATGGCTGACATTTTGCTCCGCTCAAGATGGTCACCGCGCAACGCAAAAACAGGCCAAAAACTGGCCAAAACGGGCCAAAACTGGCCATTTTTGGCTGCGCGAGCGAGCGGCGAGCGGCGGACAGCGAGCGAAGCGAGAGGCAGCACCGTCCCTGCTATACGAAAGCCCCATCCAGCCCTGTGCCACCCGGGGGGTTCCAGGGTGCTGAGATGGCTGACATTTTGCTCCGCTCACGACGGTCACCGCGCGACGCAAGAACAGGCCAAAAACTGGCCAAAACGGCCCAAAAACGGGCCAAAACTGGCCATTTTTGGCTGCGCGAGCGAGCGGCGAGCGGCGGACAACGAGCGAAGCGAGAGGCAGCACCATCCCTGCTATACGAAAGCCCCATCCAGCCCTGTGCCACCCGGGGGGTTCCAGGGTGCTGAGATGGCTGACATTTTGCTCCGCTCACGACGGTCACCGCGCGACGCAAGAACAGCCCAAAAACAGGCCAAAACGGCCCAAAAACGGGACAAAACTGGCCATTTTTGGCTGCGCGAGCGAGCGGCGAGCGGCGGACAGCGAGCTAAGCGAGAGGCAGCACCGTCCCTGCTATACGAAAGCCCCATCCAGCCCTGTGCCACCCGGGGGGTTCCAGGGTGCTGAGATGGCTGACATTTTGCTCCGCTCACGACGGTCACCGCGCGACGCAAGAACAGGCCAAAAACAGGCCAAAACGGCCCAAAAACGGGCCAAAACTGGCCATTTTTGGCTGCGCGAGCGAGCAGCGAGCGGCGGACAGCGAGCGAAGCGAGAGGCATCACCGTCCCTGCTATACGAAAGCCCCATCCAGCCCTGTGCCACCCGGGGGGTTCCAGGGTGCTGAGATGGCTGACATTTTGCTCCGCTCAAGATGGTCACCGCGCAACGCAAAAACAGGCCAAAAACTGGCCAAAACGGGCCAAAACTGGCCATTTTTGGCTGCGCGAGCGAGCGGCGAGCGGCGAACAGCGAGCGAAGCGAGAGGCAGCACCGTCCCTGCTATACGAAAGCCCCATCCAGCCCTGTGCCACCCGGGGGGTTCCAGGGTGCTGAGATGGCTGACATTTTGCTCCGCTCACGACGGTCACCGCGCGACGCAAGAACAGGCCAAAAACTGGCCAAAACGGCCCAAAAACGGGCCAAAACTGGCCATTTTTGGCTGCGCGAGCGAGCGGCGAGCGGCGGACAGCGAGCGAAGCGAGAGGCAGCACCGTCCCTGCTATACGAAAGCCCCATCCAGCCCTGTGCCACCCGGGGGGTTCCAGGGTGCTGAGATGGCTGACATTTTGCTCCGCTCACGACGGTCACCGCGCGACGCAAGAACAGCCCAAAAACAGGCCAAAACGGCCCAAAAACGGGACAAAACTGGCCATTTTTGGCTGCGCGAGCGAGCGGCGAGCGGCGGACAGCGAGCGAAGCGAGAGGCAGCACCGTCCCTGCTATACGAAAGCCCCATCCAGCCCTGTGCCACCCGGGGGGTTCCAGGGTGCTGAGATGGCTGACATTTTGCTCCGCTCACGACGGTCACCGCGCGACGCAAGAACAGCCCAAAAACAGGCCAAAACGGCCCAAAAACGGGCCAAAACTGGCCATTTTTGGCTGCGCGAGCGAGCAGCGAGCGGCGGACAGCGAGCGAAGCGAGAGGCATCACCGTCCCTGCTATACGAAAGCCCCATCCAGCCCTGTGCCACCCGGGGGGTTCCAGGGTGCTGAGATGGCTGACATTTTGCTCCGCTCAAGATGGTCACCGCGCAACGCAAAAACAGGCCAAAAACTGGCCAAAACGGGCCAAAACTGGCCATTTTTGGCTGCGCGAGCGAGCGGCGAGCGGCGAACAGCGAGCGAAGCGAGAGGCAGCACCGTCCCTGCTATACGAAAGCCCCATCCAGCCCTGTGCCACCCGGGGGGTTCCAGGGTGCTGAGATGGCTGACATTTTGCTCCGCTCACGACGGTCACCGCGCGACGCAAGAACAGGCCAAAAACTGGCCAAAACGGCCCAAAAACGGGCCAAAACTGGCCATTTTTGGCTGCGCGAGCGAGCGG
>NW_027021339.1:92337-94837 GCF_036884655.1 Musa acuminata AAA Group | reverse complement strand
TGCCACCCGGGGGGTTCCAGGGTGCTGAGATGGCTGACATTTTGCTCCGCTCACGACGGTCACCGCGCGACGCAAGAACAGGCCAAAAACTGGCCAAAACGGCCCAAAAACGGGCCAAAACTGGCCATTTTTGGCTGCGCGAGCGAGCGGCGAGCGGCGGACAGCGAGCGAAGCGAGAGGCAGCACCGTCCCTGCTATACGAAAGCCCCATCCAGCCCTGTGCCACCCGGGGGGTTCCAGGGTGCTGAGATGGCTGACATTTTGCTCCGCTCACGACGGTCACCGCGCGACGCAAGAACAGCCCAAAAACAGGCCAAAACGGCCCAAAAACGGGACAAAACTGGCCATTTTTGGCTGCGCGAGCGAGCGGCGAGCGGCGGACAGCGAGCGAAGCGAGAGGCAGCACCGTCCCTGCTATACGAAAGCCCCATCCAGCCCTGTGCCACCCGGGGGGTTCCAGGGTGCTGAGATGGCTGACATTTTGCTCCGCTCACGACGGTCACCGCGCGACGCAAGAACAGCCCAAAAACAGGCCAAAACGGCCCAAAAACGGGCCAAAACTGGCCATTTTTGGCTGCGCGAGCGAGCAGCGAGCGGCGGACAGCGAGCGAAGCGAGAGGCATCACCGTCCCTGCTATACGAAAGCCCCATCCAGCCCTGTGCCACCCGGGGGGTTCCAGGGTGCTGAGATGGCTGACATTTTGCTCCGCTCAAGATGGTCACCGCGCAACGCAAAAACAGGCCAAAAACTGGCCAAAACGGGCCAAAACTGGCCATTTTTGGCTGCGCGAGCGAGCGGCGAGCGGCGAACAGCGAGCGAAGCGAGAGGCAGCACCGTCCCTGCTATACGAAAGCCCCATCCAGCCCTGTGCCACCCGGGGGGTTCCAGGGTGCTGAGATGGCTGACATTTTGCTCCGCTCACGACGGTCACCGCGCGACGCAAGAACAGGCCAAAAACTGGCCAAAACGGCCCAAAAACGGGCCAAAACTGGCCATTTTTGGCTGCGCGAGCGAGCGGCGAGCGGCGGACAGCGAGCGAAGCGAGAGGCAGCACCGTCCCTGCTATACGAAAGCCCCATCCAGCCCTGTGCCACCCGGGGGGTTCCAGGGTGCTGAGATGGCTGACATTTTGCTCCGCTCACGACGGTCACCGCGCGACGCAAGAACAGGCCAAAAACTGGCCAAAACGGCCCAAAAACGGGACAAAACTGGCCATTTTTGGCTGCGCGAGGGAGCGGCGAGCGGCGGACAGCGAGCGAAGCGAGAGGCAGCACCGTCCCTGCTATACGAAAGCCCCATCCAGCCCTGTGCCACCCGGGGGGTTCCAGGGTGCTGAGATGGCTGACATTTTGCTCCGCTCAAGACGGTCACCGCGCAACGCAAAAACAGGCCAAAAACTGGCCAAAACGGCCCAAAAACGGGCCAAAACTGGCCATTTTTGGCTGGGCAAGCGAGCGGCGAGCGGCGGACAGCGAGCGAAGCGAGAGGCAGCACCTTCCCTGCTATACGAAAGCCCCATCCAGCCCTGTGCCACCCGGGGGGTTCCAGGGTGCTGAGATGGCTGACATTTTGCTCCGCTCAAGACGGTCACCGCGCAACGCAAAAACAGGCCAAAAACTGGCCAAAACGGCCCAAAAACGGGCCAAAACTGGCCATTTTTGGCTAGGCAAGCGAGCGGCGAGCGGCGGACAGCGAGCGAAGCGAGAGGCAGCACCTTCCCTGCTATACGAAAGCCCCATCCAGCCCTGTGCCACCCGGGGGGTTCCAGGGTGCTGAGATGGCTGACATTTTGCTCCGCTCTCGACGGTCGCCGCGCCACGCAAGAACAGCCCAAAAACGGGCCAGAACAGCCCAAAAACGGGCCAAAACTGCCCGTTTTTGGCCGCGTGAGCGAGCGGGGAGCGGCGGACAGCGAGCGAAGCGAGAGGCAGCACCGTCCCTGCTATACAAAAGCCCCATCTAGCAAAGAGCAGCCCAAAAACAGGCCAAAAGGGTGCAAGAAGGGGGGAAAGAGGGCAGGCCAAAACTTGGCCATCTTTTGCCGAGCGACGGAGAGCGAGCGAAGTGTGGGGGCAGCACCTTCCCTGGCATCCGAATGCCCCATCTCGCCCTGTGTTGTTATCTGAAGGCCCCATCTTTGGGGGGGAAAGAGGGACACCGGGAAGGCCAAAACAAGACATTTTGACTTCGAACGAAGTATGCAGACGGGTGAGGAGCCATTGTATTATTGTCTGAACCCAACTGTATACAGGTGAGATGAGATGAGGTGAGCTGCGAGGCGGGTGAAGAATTGTGCCTCATCGAATCAAAGGCACTCGGTCGCCACGTGCGGCGGCTCCTGCATTGTTGAGTGCTGCTGCACTTGGACACCTTAGCTCTCAGCCCGGTCCTAAGTTCAATGCGTCCCGTCGGAAATTTCGAGCGCTCGACTGTCGCTTTCAACCTCGTCAGCGTGGAGGACAGTGAATTTGGGGGGGGGGGGGGGGGGGGACGAATCCG
>NW_027021339.1:80000-82500 GCF_036884655.1 Musa acuminata AAA Group | reverse complement strand
AGCCCCATCCAGCCCTGTGCCACCCGGGGGGTTCCAGGGTGCTGAGATGGCTGACATTTTGCTCCGCTCACGACGGTCACCGCGCGACGCAAGAACAGCCCAAAAACAGGCCAAAACGGCCCAAAAACGGGCCAAAACTGGCCATTTTTGGCTGCGCGAGCGAGCGTGAGAGCGGCGGACAGCGAGCTAAGCGAGAGGCAGCACCGTCCCTGCTATACGAAAGCCCCATCCAGCCCTGTGCCACCCGGGGGGTTCCAGGGTGCTGAGATGGCTGACATTTTGCTCCGCTCACGACGGTCACCGCGCGACGCAAGAACAGCCCAAAAACAGGCCAAAACGGCCCAAAAACGGGCCAAAACTGGCCATTTTTGGCTGCGCGAGCGAGCAGCGAGCGGCGGACAGCGAGCGAAGCGAGAGGCATCACCGTCCCTGCTATACGAAAGCCCCATCCAGCCCTGTGCCACCCGGGGGGTTCCAGGGTGCTGAGATGGCTGACATTTTGCTCCGCTCAAGATGGTCACCGCGCAACGCAAAAACAGGCCAAAAACTGGCCAAAACGGGCCAAAACTGGCCATTTTTGGCTGCGCGAGCGAGCGGCGAGCGGCGGACAGCGAGCGAAGCGAGAGGCAGCACCGTCCCTGCTATACGAAAGCCCCATCCAGCCCTGTGCCACCCGGGGGGTTCCAGGGTGCTGAGATGGCTGACATTTTGCTCCGCTCACGACGGTCACCGCGCGACGCAAGAACAGGCCAAAAACTGGCCAAAACGGCCCAAAAACGGGCCAAAACTGGCCATTTTTGGCTGCGCGAGCGAGCGGCGAGCGGCGGACAACGAGCGAAGCGAGAGGCAGCACCATCCCTGCTATACGAAAGCCCCATCCAGCCCTGTGCCACCCGGGGGGTTCCAGGGTGCTGAGATGGCTGACATTTTGCTCCGCTCACGACGGTCACCGCGCGACGCAAGAACAGCCCAAAAACAGGCCAAAACGGCCCAAAAACGGGACAAAACTGGCCATTTTTGGCTGCGCGAGCGAGCGGCGAGCGGCGGACAGCGAGCTAAGCGAGAGGCAGCACCGTCCCTGCTATACGAAAGCCCCATCCAGCCCTGTGCCACCCGGGGGGTTCCAGGGTGCTGAGATGGCTGACATTTTGCTCCGCTCACGACGGTCACCGCGCGACGCAAGAACAGGCCAAAAACAGGCCAAAACGGCCCAAAAACGGGCCAAAACTGGCCATTTTTGGCTGCGTGAGCGAGCAGCGAGCGGCGGACAGCGAGCGAAGCGAGAGGCATCACCGTCCCTGCTATACGAAAGCCCCATCCAGCCCTGTGCCACCCGGGGGGTTCCAGGGTGCTGAGATGGCTGACATTTTGCTCCGCTCAAGATGGTCACCGCGCAACGCAAAAACAGGCCAAAAACTGGCCAAAACGGGCCAAAACTGGCCATTTTTGGCTGCGCGAGCGAGCGGCGAGCGGCGAACAGCGAGCGAAGCGAGAGGCAGCACCGTCCCTGCTATACGAAAGCCCCATCCAGCCCTGTGCCACCCGGGGGGTTCCAGGGTGCTGAGATGGCTGACATTTTGCTCCGCTCACGACGGTCACCGCGCGACGCAAGAACAGGCCAAAAACTGGCCAAAACGGCCCAAAAACGGGCCAAAACTGGCCATTTTTGGCTGCGCGAGCGAGCGGCGAGCGGCGGACAGCGAGCGAAGCGAGAGGCAGCACCGTCCCTGCTATACGAAAGCCCCATCCAGCCCTGTGCCACCCGGGGGGTTCCAGGGTGCTGAGATGGCTGACATTTTGCTCCGCTCACGACGGTCACCGCGCGACGCAAGAACAGCCCAAAAACAGGCCAAAACGGCCCAAAAACGGGACAAAACTGGCCATTTTTGGCTGCGCGAGCGAGCGGCGAGCGGCGGACAGCGAGCGAAGCGAGAGGCAGCACCGTCCCTGCTATACGAAAGCCCCATCCAGCCCTGTGCCACCCGGGGGGTTCCAGGGTGCTGAGATGGCTGACATTTTGCTCCGCTCACGACGGTCACCGCGCGACGCAAGAACAGCCCAAAAACAGGCCAAAACGGCCCAAAAACGGGCCAAAACTGGCCATTTTTGGCTGCGCGAGCGAGCAGCGAGCGGCGGACAGCGAGCGAAGCGAGAGGCATCACCGTCCCTGCTATACGAAAGCCCCATCCAGCCCTGTGCCACCCGGGGGGTTCCAGGGTGCTGAGATGGCTGACATTTTGCTCCGCTCAAGATGGTCACCGCGCAACGCAAAAACAGGCCAAAAACTGGCCAAAACGGGCCAAAACTGGCCATTTTTGGCTGCGCGAGCGAGCGGCGAGCGGCGAACAGCGAGCGAAGCGAGAGGCAGCACCGTCCCTGCTATACGAAAGCCCCATCCAGCCCTGTGCCACCCGGGGGGTTCCAGGGTGCTGAGATGGCTGACATTTTGCTCCGCTCACGACGGTCACCGCGCGACGCAAGAACAGGCCAAAAACTGGCC
>NW_027021339.1:57500-60000 GCF_036884655.1 Musa acuminata AAA Group | reverse complement strand
GGTTCCAGGGTGCTGAGATGGCTGACATTTTGCTCCGCTCAAGATGGTCACCGCGCAACGCAAAAACAGGCCAAAAACTGGCCAAAACGGGCCAAAACTGGCCATTTTTGGCTGCGCGAGCGAGCGGCGAGCGGCGGACAGCGAGCGAAGCGAGAGGCAGCACCGTCCCTGCTATACGAAAGCCCCATCCAGCCCTGTGCCACCCGGGGGGTTCCAGGGTGCTGAGATGGCTGACATTTTGCTCCGCTCACGACGGTCACCGCGCGACGCAAGAACAGGCCAAAAACTGGCCAAAACGGCCCAAAAACGGGCCAAAACTGGCCATTTTTGGCTGCGCGAGCGAGCGGCGAGCGGCGGACAACGAGCGAAGCGAGAGGCAGCACCATCCCTGCTATACGAAAGCCCCATCCAGCCCTGTGCCACCCGGGGGGTTCCAGGGTGCTGAGATGGCTGACATTTTGCTCCGCTCACGACGGTCACCGCGCGACGCAAGAACAGCCCAAAAACAGGCCAAAACGGCCCAAAAACGGGACAAAACTGGCCATTTTTGGCTGCGCGAGCGAGCGGCGAGCGGCGGACAGCGAGCTAAGCGAGAGGCAGCACCGTCCCTGCTATACGAAAGCCCCATCCAGCCCTGTGCCACCCGGGGGGTTCCAGGGTGCTGAGATGGCTGACATTTTGCTCCGCTCACGACGGTCACCGCGCGACGCAAGAACAGGCCAAAAACAGGCCAAAACGGCCCAAAAACGGGCCAAAACTGGCCATTTTTGGCTGCGTGAGCGAGCAGCGAGCGGCGGACAGCGAGCGAAGCGAGAGGCATCACCGTCCCTGCTATACGAAAGCCCCATCCAGCCCTGTGCCACCCGGGGGGTTCCAGGGTGCTGAGATGGCTGACATTTTGCTCCGCTCAAGATGGTCACCGCGCAACGCAAAAACAGGCCAAAAACTGGCCAAAACGGGCCAAAACTGGCCATTTTTGGCTGCGCGAGCGAGCGGCGAGCGGCGAACAGCGAGCGAAGCGAGAGGCAGCACCGTCCCTGCTATACGAAAGCCCCATCCAGCCCTGTGCCACCCGGGGGGTTCCAGGGTGCTGAGATGGCTGACATTTTGCTCCGCTCACGACGGTCACCGCGCGACGCAAGAACAGGCCAAAAACTGGCCAAAACGGCCCAAAAACGGGCCAAAACTGGCCATTTTTGGCTGCGCGAGCGAGCGGCGAGCGGCGGACAGCGAGCGAAGCGAGAGGCAGCACCGTCCCTGCTATACGAAAGCCCCATCCAGCCCTGTGCCACCCGGGGGGTTCCAGGGTGCTGAGATGGCTGACATTTTGCTCCGCTCACGACGGTCACCGCGCGACGCAAGAACAGCCCAAAAACAGGCCAAAACGGCCCAAAAACGGGACAAAACTGGCCATTTTTGGCTGCGCGAGCGAGCGGCGAGCGGCGGACAGCGAGCGAAGCGAGAGGCAGCACCGTCCCTGCTATACGAAAGCCCCATCCAGCCCTGTGCCACCCGGGGGGTTCCAGGGTGCTGAGATGGCTGACATTTTGCTCCGCTCACGACGGTCACCGCGCGACGCAAGAACAGCCCAAAAACAGGCCAAAACGGCCCAAAAACGGGCCAAAACTGGCCATTTTTGGCTGCGCGAGCGAGCAGCGAGCGGCGGACAGCGAGCGAAGCGAGAGGCATCACCGTCCCTGCTATACGAAAGCCCCATCCAGCCCTGTGCCACCCGGGGGGTTCCAGGGTGCTGAGATGGCTGACATTTTGCTCCGCTCAAGATGGTCACCGCGCAACGCAAAAACAGGCCAAAAACTGGCCAAAACGGGCCAAAACTGGCCATTTTTGGCTGCGCGAGCGAGCGGCGAGCGGCGAACAGCGAGCGAAGCGAGAGGCAGCACCGTCCCTGCTATACGAAAGCCCCATCCAGCCCTGTGCCACCCGGGGGGTTCCAGGGTGCTGAGATGGCTGACATTTTGCTCCGCTCACGACGGTCACCGCGCGACGCAAGAACAGGCCAAAAACTGGCCAAAACGGCCCAAAAACGGGCCAAAACTGGCCATTTTTGGCTGCGCGAGCGAGCGGCGAGCGGCGGACAGCGAGCGAAGCGAGAGGCAGCACCGTCCCTGCTATACGAAAGCCCCATCCAGCCCTGTGCCACCCGGGGGGTTCCAGGGTGCTGAGATGGCTGACATTTTGCTCCGCTCACGACGGTCACCGCGCGACGCAAGAACAGGCCAAAAACTGGCCAAAACGGCCCAAAAACGGGACAAAACTGGCCATTTTTGGCTGCGCGAGGGAGCGGCGAGCGGCGGACAGCGAGCGAAGCGAGAGGCAGCACCGTCCCTGCTATACGAAAGCCCCATCCAGCCCTGTGCCACCCGGGGGGTTCCAGGGTGCTGAGATGGCTGACATTTTGCTCCGCTCAAGACGGTCACCGCGCAACGCAAAAACAGGCCAAAAACTGGCCAAAACGGCCCAAAAACGGGCCAAAACTGGC
>NW_027021339.1:25000-27500 GCF_036884655.1 Musa acuminata AAA Group | reverse complement strand
TGGCCATTTTTGGCTGCGCGAGCGAGCGGCGAACAGCGAGCGAAGCGAGAGGCAGCACCGTCCCTGCTATACGAAAGCCCCATCCAGCCCTGTGCCACCCGGGGGGTTCCAGGGTGCTGAGATGGCTGACATTTTGCTCCGCTCACGACGGTCACCGCGCGACGCAAGAACAGCCCAAAAACAGGCCAAAACGGCCCAAAAACGGGCCAAAACTGGCCATTTTTGGCTGCGCGAGCGAGCGGAGAGCGGCGGACAGCGAGCTAAGCGAGAGGCAGCACCGTCCCTGCTATACGAAAGCCCCATCCAGCCCTGTGCCACCCGGGGGGTTCCAGGGTGCTGAGATGGCTGACATTTTGCTCCGCTCACGACGGTCACCGCGCGACGCAAGAACAGCCCAAAAACAGGCCAAAACGGCCCAAAAACGGGCCAAAACTGGCCATTTTTGGCTGCGCGATGCGAGCAGCGAGCGGCGGACAGCGAGCGAAGCGAGAGGCATCACCGTCCCTGCTATACGAAAGCCCCATCCAGCCCTGTGCCACCCGGGGGGTTCCAGGGTGCTGAGATGGCTGACATTTTGCTCCGCTCAAGATGGTCACCGCGCAACGCAAAAACAGGCCAAAAACTGGCCAAAACGGGCCAAAACTGGCCATTTTTGGCTGCGCGAGCGAGCGGCGAGCGGCGGACAGCGAGCGAAGCGAGAGGCAGCACCGTCCCTGCTATACGAAAGCCCCATCCAGCCCTGTGCCACCCGGGGGGTTCCAGGGTGCTGAGATGGCTGACATTTTGCTCCGCTCACGACGGTCACCGCGCGACGCAAGAACAGGCCAAAAACTGGCCAAAACGGCCCAAAAACGGGCCAAAACTGGCCATTTTTGGCTGCGCGAGCGAGCGGCGAGCGGCGGACAACGAGCGAAGCGAGAGGCAGCACCATCCCTGCTATACGAAAGCCCCATCCAGCCCTGTGCCACCCGGGGGGTTCCAGGGTGCTGAGATGGCTGACATTTTGCTCCGCTCACGACGGTCACCGCGCGACGCAAGAACAGCCCAAAAACAGGCCAAAACGGCCCAAAAACGGGACAAAACTGGCCATTTTTGGCTGCGCGAGCGAGCGGCGAGCGGCGGACAGCGAGCTAAGCGAGAGGCAGCACCGTCCCTGCTATACGAAAGCCCCATCCAGCCCTGTGCCACCCGGGGGGTTCCAGGGTGCTGAGATGGCTGACATTTTGCTCCGCTCACGACGGTCACCGCGCGACGCAAGAACAGGCCAAAAACAGGCCAAAACGGCCCAAAAACGGGCCAAAACTGGCCATTTTTGGCTGCGTGAGCGAGCAGCGAGCGGCGGACAGCGAGCGAAGCGAGAGGCATCACCGTCCCTGCTATACGAAAGCCCCATCCAGCCCTGTGCCACCCGGGGGGTTCCAGGGTGCTGAGATGGCTGACATTTTGCTCCGCTCAAGATGGTCACCGCGCAACGCAAAAACAGGCCAAAAACTGGCCAAAACGGGCCAAAACTGGCCATTTTTGGCTGCGCGAGCGAGCGGCGAGCGGCGAACAGCGAGCGAAGCGAGAGGCAGCACCGTCCCTGCTATACGAAAGCCCCATCCAGCCCTGTGCCACCCGGGGGGTTCCAGGGTGCTGAGATGGCTGACATTTTGCTCCGCTCACGACGGTCACCGCGCGACGCAAGAACAGGCCAAAAACTGGCCAAAACGGCCCAAAAACGGGCCAAAACTGGCCATTTTTGGCTGCGCGAGCGAGCGGCGAGCGGCGGACAGCGAGCGAAGCGAGAGGCAGCACCGTCCCTGCTATACGAAAGCCCCATCCAGCCCTGTGCCACCCGGGGGGTTCCAGGGTGCTGAGATGGCTGACATTTTGCTCCGCTCACGACGGTCACCGCGCGACGCAAGAACAGCCCAAAAACAGGCCAAAACGGCCCAAAAACGGGACAAAACTGGCCATTTTTGGCTGCGCGAGCGAGCGGCGAGCGGCGGACAGCGAGCGAAGCGAGAGGCAGCACCGTCCCTGCTATACGAAAGCCCCATCCAGCCCTGTGCCACCCGGGGGGTTCCAGGGTGCTGAGATGGCTGACATTTTGCTCCGCTCACGACGGTCACCGCGCGACGCAAGAACAGCCCAAAAACAGGCCAAAACGGCCCAAAAACGGGCCAAAACTGGCCATTTTTGGCTGCGCGAGCGAGCAGCGAGCGGCGGACAGCGAGCGAAGCGAGAGGCATCACCGTCCCTGCTATACGAAAGCCCCATCCAGCCCTGTGCCACCCGGGGGGTTCCAGGGTGCTGAGATGGCTGACATTTTGCTCCGCTCAAGATGGTCACCGCGCAACGCAAAAACAGGCCAAAAACTGGCCAAAACGGGCCAAAACTGGCCATTTTTGGCTGCGCGAGCGAGCGGCGAGCGGCGAACAGCGAGCGAAGCGAGAGGCAGCACCGTCCCTGCTATACGAAAGCCCCATCCAGCCCTGTGCCACCCGGGGGGTTCCAG
>NW_027021339.1:0-5000 GCF_036884655.1 Musa acuminata AAA Group | reverse complement strand
GCGGACAGCGAGCGAAGCGAGAGGCATCACCGTCCCTGCTATACGAAAGCCCCATCCAGCCCTGTGCCACCCGGGGGGTTCCAGGGTGCTGAGATGGCTGACATTTTGCTCCGCTCAAGATGGTCACCGCGCAACGCAAAAACAGGCCAAAAACTGGCCAAAACGGGCCAAAACTGGCCATTTTTGGCTGCGCGAGCGAGCGGCGAGCGGCGGACAGCGAGCGAAGCGAGAGGCAGCACCGTCCCTGCTATACGAAAGCCCCATCCAGCCCTGTGCCACCCGGGGGGTTCCAGGGTGCTGAGATGGCTGACATTTTGCTCCGCTCACGACGGTCACCGCGCGACGCAAGAACAGGCCAAAAACTGGCCAAAACGGCCCAAAAACGGGCCAAAACTGGCCATTTTTGGCTGCGCGAGCGAGCGGCGAGCGGCGGACAACGAGCGAAGCGAGAGGCAGCACCATCCCTGCTATACGAAAGCCCCATCCAGCCCTGTGCCACCCGGGGGGTTCCAGGGTGCTGAGATGGCTGACATTTTGCTCCGCTCACGACGGTCACCGCGCTGTCACGACCTTAGCTGGTTTTGCCTAAGGCGTGCGGCACCCTCGCGCGTCCGTCCGCAAAGGTCAGCCTCCCCGAAGCCTCCCATTGTCCCTTAGGACCAACAAAAGAGAGAACGGGTTAAAGAGAACGCCTCAATCGGGATCCACAAGCAAACATGTCCGAAAAACACTTCATAGACAATGCAAATTACAAACAGACTTTACAAGCTCTGAATAGTGGCACAACAAAGGGTAAAATGGTCCATTACAGACCGAAAAGCTCTCGAACGTGTCCACATGACACAACCTTTATTTACAAGCCTAAAGAGGCCACCAACCCAACTAAAATGGGACTATTAAGCCTTCGGCCGCCCCTTTACATTCTGTACAAGGCATGAACATGCCAAAAGACAACGGACAGACATAAGCATTACATCCAACATCTTGTTTAGAAGTTTGTCCGTTACATTCTCCCCCACTTATCCCTTCGACGTCCTCGTCGAAGCCTTTGTGAACACTGCAACTCTTCGCCTTTGCTGAGTCTTCAATCTTCCGCTCCAGCTGCAATGCGCCTCCTGGCTCCCAGCTGCTCTCCGCTGCTGTTTCTGAGTAGTCGAACCTTTGATCCGCCATGCTGCTTCAACTCGCCAATGACTCTGACTCTGGTGTGGGGTTGGCTGAGTTGTATTGATCCTCGTTGATTCCTGCGGATCCACCAAATGAAGGAAAAGACCATTCTTACTGCGCCAGTTTCTCAAAATTTCCACATGCTACTTGAACTGGGTGGATGCTTGTTGGAGCTTTAACGAGCATCGCCTCGCAAACTTCTGAAGTTTTGGGTCCTTCCTCCACAAAATCTGCTCATTGACTCTTCTTTCAGTTAGTTGTCACATCCAAGTAGGTTCGCATCACTTCCGCTTTCGATTGGCATTTCGTTGGGAAATGAAGCGGACAATCTACTCTCAGTAGCATTGATCACCGTTGGTGAGGATTTTGACAACTATTGTCTTCAATTATCTTCGAAGGGTCTTTGAACTTGTGCAGAGCTCCTCTGCTGGATAGATAAGAGAACTGGGGTACTCGGTTTCGCCCATTCTCTTAAGAGTTGAGAAGGCAAAGGTTACTTGACTTCGCCCGCCTCCTCGAGGTTGTACTTCATGCATCGAGCTGGTTACTGGCCTTCGCCTGCTCTTTGCTCACACTTCTGAAGCACTTGAAGTGTTTGCACTCCTTGCGTTGAGTTAGCTACTGTGATTCACCTTCTCAATGCCATTGAACTTCTGGAATGCAGGAAGTTTTCACCCCAACTTGGAGTAATTCTCTGATAGATGAGGTCGCCTCTGGGATTGTACCGTCTTCTCCATCAACCCTGCCGCCTACTCCACTGAGTAGCAAAGGTACAGCACCACGTACTGCCTGCTTCGTTCCTTGGTCGTGCACTCTTGCATGACCCGAAGTCCTTCACTTACGGCTATCTTGATGAGAAACTTGTTGACACCGGTCTTACGAAGTTTCTTGGCCTCTGCCCTTCAGCCTTGTCTCGGTACTTGGAGATTGCCTCTGCATGCTCCACCTCCTCGGCCCCTTTCACGACCAAGCGCTCTCCCTCCGTGAGAGCAAGGGATCAATGACTTGCACGGAAGTCCCGCCTCTGCGGTACCATGGCGCTGCCATGCCCATGGCCCTACTATCCGTCGCTTCGCCTCTGTATCCCTTTCCTTCACAATCAGTAGAGATGTCTCCGTGGCACTCCTCTGAGTCCACCTCCATTCTAACTGATGCTTGATTTTGGGTAGCTAAGTCCCTCTGGACTCATCGTCGCTTCCTCGCCCCTTTCGACCTCCTGCTTCAACACCTCTGTGTTCTCCAAGCAGTCTGTTTGGTCGATGGAAAGACAGACTGCAACTCCCATGCATGGCCTCTGCCATCACATTGTAGGGTTTGCACCGATTCTGTTCTCCTTAGCTTCCTTGGTAGCAACGTTCGCTTACTCGACCTTGTCCTCTGACTTGTCGGGCTCCCTTAAGCGAATATGAGCTCTGGAGCAGTCCAACTCTCCAGCTGCTTCGATCATACCTCTGCATGATCAAGTCCCTCTCATGGGACTCACTGGTACTTGCATTCGAACTTTTCCCTTGGTGGAACCCAGCCCCCATATGCTGATGACCAAGGTTTTCATCCGATGCAAAATTCGGTGCACGCCCGGAAGACCCGCCTCTGCGGTACCATGGCCTTCACTCCTTGAATCCATAGCCCTTCTTGCCGTCGTGTTGTTCACCAAAGCGGAGCTCCCAGTAGCTCCCGATCATACCTCCATATGATCTCATCCCTCACGGGACAATGTCGTGTGTGTCGCATTGCCACGAACTGTTCCACCACGATCCGCTGCACCATGTCGCCTCCTGGTGACATCTCCATTGCATTCTGATCCTTGTGGAATAAACTCGAATTGTGAACCCTCCATGTGTGGCCTCTGCCAATACATCGCAGGGTCTCCTCCACCTTCGATTTTGTTCGCTCCTTTGGCAATCGACCTTCATCCACCCACTCTTGGGTCACACCTAGATGAAGCACCGCTCTAGGACAGTCCGTCGCCTAGTAGCTCCCGAAGTCCACCGACTTCGCTGTAATTTGTGCACCATTGCCTGGATCCTGGGCCTCTGCCCCTACCAGCACAATCTCCGCTGCACACTGCTTCCTTCATAGCAACTCAAATGACAACACTGTGGCATATTCTTCAAGAGTACCCGCCTCTGCATCCTCTTGCCCCGTGCTAAGGCCTTCTGAACTCAACTTCGCCTCCGCAAATTGAGTCGCCTTAGTTCCTCCATCGAATGCTCCTCCGAGATAAGGTGCATGTGCCCCGAAGCTCCCTTCGTCTTTGGCACCATGCAAGATGAGTCCGCTCTGTCAGAATGAAGGACCCAGGGAACAGCATGATTCTACTCCTGCCTCTGCAAGAGTTCATGTCCTTGACCTCTGTCTAGGGAAAGCGCTGTGCCTCTGCTCCATGTTCCAACTTCTATGCTGGCTCCCTTCAAGCGGCTTGGGTACTTCGCCAAGTTACACCCAAGTTGCTCCGCTCCTCGTTTCTGCATTGAGTCGATGGTGGCCCTCGCGCCCACCATTCCACGGGTCAGCCCTCCCTTGAGTCCGATCTCCATATCGACTCCAAGTGTGCCTCCATTTGAGTTGCTTTGGGTCGCTCCCCCACTTGATCTCGCAATGCATCCACCAATGCATTCTCTCAAGCGAGATCATGCGACGACTCCTCGCCGCTTGCTCAGTCCATCGAGCTTCGTGGAGTTGTTGTTTGTGAGGTACTCCTCCTCAACATGTGAAGTCCATCTCACATGATTCTCCCTTTGGAGAGCTGAGACTTATCCCTCCTGGATAACTGTCCCGTTGGAGCAACATCTCTCTTCGTTTCGGAGACCACCATCCCCTTGGACTACTCCGATCTGCTGAACAAACTGTGCATTGTTCTGCCTCTTGCAAACGCACTTGCTAGATTGCGCCTCCACGTCAATACAGCCACCGCTGCACCCCTCAAGGCCTAGCAACATGCTGAACTCGTTGCACACTTCAGCCTCCTCCGGACGTATCCTTCGCATGTCGAAGAGAAAGTTTCAATGCTCCATGGCGACGAGTCTCGACCGCCTTGGGATGGCCACGAACAATCCATCGTCCGCATACAAGCCCATGCATGAGTACCGAATTCTTCGAGTTAGCAATTCCCCTCACCTCTGTGAGCTTTGCACAACTCTTTCGGTCGCTGAGCAACTCATTCCACTTTGCATGGTCTCGTCCTTTGCCAAGCGCCTCGCTTGCCTTGAGCACCATCAAGTAAAGTTGTCAACGTTGAGCCGTAGCTCAAACTCAGCCATCCCAACCTTTGTGCGCTCCAAATTCTTCCAAGCTTGCCTGTTCTCGTGGTGCCTCTTGCGCGAAGGGTTGGCCATTCCTCTGAATGCCAATCTCAGATGCCCGCTCCTCTGAGCGACTCTTTTCCCTACATCTCCATGCCCGTTTTCCCAAAAACGGTCGCGCGTGTGCTGACTGCCCTCAACGCAGCCACGCTAGGTCCCCCACGTTTGCATGTCAAGTGTTTCTATGAGTGCTTGTCCCGCTCTGATACCATATTGTCACGACCTTAGCTGGTTTTGCCTAAGGCGTGCGGCACCCTCGCGCGTCCGTCCGCAAAGGTCAGCCTCCCCGAAGCCTCCCATTGTCCCTTAGGACCAACAAAAGAGAGAACGGGTTAAAGAGAACGCCTCAATCGGGATCCACAAGCAAACATGTCCGAAAAACACTTCATAGACAATGCAAATTACAAACAGACTTTACAAGCTCTGAATAGTGGCACAACAAAGGGTAAAATGGTCCATTACAGACCGAAAAGCTCTCGAACGTGTCCACATGACACAACCTTTATTTACAAGCCTAAAGAGGCCACCAAC